>NW_012103798.1:809267-838254 GCF_000951045.1 Mandrillus leucophaeus
AGAAAAAAAAGAAAATGAAAAATGGCAAAAGGAAGAGTTTATTAAGTTTAATATTTAATCAATTTCTTTAAATATTTAATTTAATTAATTTATTTCAGTGACAGTTTGGGCAAAGTATCTTAGGGCCAGCACATTGATAAAATGAAATAAAAATGCCAGTTTACGTAAGATACATGATAGAGAGGAAATCTTAATCACATACAAAGAAAAATCCTACATATATATATATAGGATTTATATATATATAGGATTTATATATATATGATTTATATATAGGATTTTATATATATATATGAATATTCCCATTATTGTACCAAGCTATTCTCTTGAAGGAGCATTCATCCTGTTAAACAGGTATTACATCTTCCTTTCATCTACTTAATGCATGTCTTCCTAACCTTGCAAATTTAAGAAATTCTACTGCTAATATATGGATTGTATCACCTTGTTCTTTGAGACGGTCGTCAGATGTATGCTGCTTCTCCCTTTTTGTCATGGAATTTGACACATTTATGTAACACTGAGCCTTCACCCAGGGTTTTCCTGCTTTGGCCTCTATAACTGGATCCTGCAGGTTTGGTGAGTGGAGGCCATCCTCCTCTCTCCGCATTGCCATCCCTCCCTCTCCCTGTATGACGCATGTGTACAAAGCTCCAAAGCAGAGAGGGGAGAGCTGCAGGAAGGCAGTTTCTTAAGTGCTAAGGAAAACATGTAGGCTTTGTTATTTATTTATTTATCTTATTTTTTGGCTGAAGGAAGTAAAATAAAGGAAGTCCAAGGAAAAACAACTCCCTCTGGGACCTTGGCTTCAGCTGCCTCTCCTGGTTTTAATGAGATCATTTTTGATTCTGAGGTTTTTGTCTCCGGAAAACCATCCAGAATGGAGCTACTTTTGAAATATTAGGCGTATCCCAGGACCCAAAACCCCAAGGAGTTCAACTGTCTGCAGATCATTTGGACCACCCACCTATGGAAGACGCACAGCCCGTCCAAACCCCACAGAAATGCCTGCCTCTCACTATCTCTCTGAATGGCACCCAGGAGGCTTTGCTCCTCCGTGGAATTGCTGAGCTAGACAAGAATGTTAGTCCTCTGGCCCAGTGTTACTTGCAGGTGGAAGGGAAAGGAAAATTAAGACACAAATTCCATCATTAAAATGAATAAATGTTGAACTCAAGAGACCAGTCTAAAACGGGGAAGGGAATTTTGGGCTTCATATACTAATGCCTCCATTCAAATATTTTTTGCCCCAACACACTGAGAAAATATTGGAGTAGCATAATTCAATGTGAAATAGGAAAACTTCTATGTTGAAATTACTTTCAGAGCTTACTTACGGGTCATGCAAGGAAAACACTCATATTCCTTTATATTCAAATCTATTTTCAAAATAAAACATTGTTCACCCATCTTATTCACTGAACGACTTTTGGTTATGTCCAAAAGAGCAGATCTACTTTGAAAAATTTGGTACTACTGGTGGCATTGAAAAGAATGAAGGCTGTGAAAGTGTGGTAGCAGAAGTCTCAGAATGACCCCCAAAGGCACTCACCTTGCATAATCCCCTCCCCTGTGAATATGATGGGACATCGTTCCTGTGATTATATCACATCACATGGTTTCTTAGTCTGTTCGGGCTGCTATAAAAAACAGCATAGACAAGGTGGCTTATAAACAATAGAAATTGATCTCTCACAGCTCTGGAGGTGGACCATCCAAGTGTTGGCTGATTTGGTGTCTGATGAGGGCCCACTTCCTGGTTCATAGTCAGCTGCCTTCTCACCTTCTCCTCACATGGTGCGAGGGGGCAAGGAAACTCTCTGGGCCCTTTTCATTCATAAGGTCGTTGATCCCATTTATGAGGGCTCTGCTCTTATGACCCAATCACCTCCTAAGGCCCCACCTCCAAATACTATCCCATTGAGAGTTAGAATTTCAACCTGTAAATTTGGGGGAGGCGGGTGACATAAACATTTCGTCTATAGCACATGGTAAAAGGGACTTTGCATATATAATTACTAATCATTCCTCTTTACAATAGAGAGAGATCATTTAGGGAAGTCAGTTTTAATTACATGATTCCTTTAAAAGTAGAGAATGGGCCGGGCCTGGTGGCTCACACCTGTAATCCCAGCACTTTGGGAGGCCGAGGTGGGTGGATCATTTGAGGTCAGGAGTTTGAGACCAGCCTGACCAACATGGTGAAGCCCCGTCTCTACTAAAAATACAAAAATTAGCCATGCATGGTGGCAGGCGCCTGTAATCCCAGCTACTCAGGAGGCTGAGGCAGGAGAATAGCTTGAGCCTGGGAGGTGGAGGTTGTGGTGAGCTGAGATCACACCACTGCACTCCAGGTTGGGCAACAGAGTGAGACCCTGTCTCAGAAAAAAAAAAAAAGTAGAGAATATTCTCTAGTTGGGAGAAGAAGTAAGAGAGATTCCAAGCATAAGAATGATGTTCTGCTACCTAGTGGAGTGACTATAGCTAATATCAACATACTGTATATTTCAAGAGAGCTAGAAAAGAGGATCTTGAAAGTTATTACCACAAAGAAATGATAATGCTAATTACCCTGAGTTAATCATTATTCAATGTATAAATGTATTGAAACATCACAATGTATCCTGTAAACATGTACGATTACTATGTATCAATTATATACAACAAAAAAAGAAGGCCTTGACACTTATTGCTGGTTTGAAAATGGAGAGGGCCACATGATTAGAAATCTGAGCAGCCCCTAGAATATTGTGGCCCTCAGTTCACAGCCAATGGACTGAATCTGCCAACCACCTGACTGAGCTTGGGAGCAGATCCTTCCCCCAGGGCCTCCAGATTAGAGCCTAGCACAGCTGACATCTTGATTTGAGCCTGAGCAGAGAACTCAGCCAAGCCCACAAGGACTTCTGATCTGCAGAACTATGAGATAATATTAGGTGTTACTTTTAAGTTAAGTTTGTGGTAATTTGTTATGCAGCAATAACAAACTAATATAAGAGGTACTGAAGGAACCCTTGAAGGGGATGAAGAGCCCAAAGGCATTCAGAATAATAAGTGCATCCCTGGAACAAGGAACCTCTTTGCAATGGAAGGAGACTCCTAGAAGTGGGAAAATGTTCAGGCAGATGTATAACTCCCAAGGCAAGTCTTAAGATTCTTATTATTTTATAGCCATATTTGATCGGCTGGCTTTGACTCTGCTCCTCAAAATCCATTCCTTCATTCAAAACCCACCATGGCAGGAGGACTAGGAGGTTAGAGAGCCTCCCTGATCCAGCCAACATTGCCCAGTAGTGGCACACAAGGCCCATTTGTCCCTTTATCTCCCATATCTGCCCCTCTGCCTTTCAGGACATGAGGGTTATGAGATTGTACTCTCTAGATGCCTGCTCTTCCCACACCATTATTCAGTCCTGACTGCCTCCTCCAACCCCACTAAACATGTCCAACTACCTGGTAGGTAATGGACCCATTTTTTTCCCCTGCCCAAGGAGGCTGAAACCAGAATGGTCCAAGGAGGTTCTTACCAGACAACTTGGAAGGGGTGTAACTGGTACTCCCAGGGGAGCTGACATCCATGTCCAGGTGTCCAAATAGAAAAAGAGCAGGAACTCTAATCAGAGCCCAAATCAGGAGCTAGCAAAATGGACACCACCACAGAAGATACTGGGTGAGGAGTAAAATCACAGACTGGCTCAGCTTCATCTTGTTGGGTAGAATCATAATGACTTGAGTCATTTTTAAAAATTAGATGTATACCTGTTGGGTCTGGCACTTTTATTCTATTTACCACTTTGAAATTCCACCCATTTGAATTTCAGTCTGTTTTCTATGTCTTACTGTGTTGGGACTTTTTTGCAGCATTGATAATATCACTCTCTCCCTATAGCATAAAACTCCTCTCCTAGTTTTCCTGACACCAGCTTCTTCTACTTTTCCAACTGTCCCTGATTTCTTCTTCTGTCTTAGTTCTCGCTGATATGACGAAGTACCGCAGAATCTATTTTCCATAGTTCTGGAGACTGGAAGTCTGAGATCAGAGTGCCAGCATGGTTGTTTCTCATGAGGGCCCTCTTCTAGGTTGCAGACTATCAATGTCTTGTGTCCTCATATGACAGAAAGAAAGCGAGCTAGCTCTCTGGCCTGTTCTTCTAAGGGCACTAATCCCATCCATGAGGGCTCCACCCTCATGACCTACTTACATCCCAAAGGTCCCAGCCCCAAATACCATCACACTGGGGATTCAGTTTCAACAAATGAATTTTAGGGGAGGTGGGGCACAAGTATTTAGTTCATAGCACTTTCTGTTTTTGAGATCCTCTGACTCCACTCACCCTTAACACTGGTGTTACCCAGTGATTTATCTTTAACCAGTTTCTTATTTTCTCCATCCATTCTGGTTTTTTCATTCACTTCTATGGCTTGGATTCATCACTCAAATATGCAGATGAGTCCAAAATCTCGATCCCCCATCCATTTTTATTTCTTGAGCTCTACATATGGACATACCAAATCTCCTGGACACTGCAATTTGGATGTTCTGTTGGTACTTCAAATTCCACATGTCTGTTCCCCAAATCATATTCTTACTGGGTTCTTTCTCTGGTTTAATAACATCATGATGCCCCAAATATTAACCATAAATCTACCTATTGTGGATGTTGGATTCTCATGCTCACACCCTGAGACCCAAGTTACTTAGGCTAAGAACAGTTAACATCTAATGAGGAGCAATTTGCTAGTTATTCCTCGGCTTCAAGTTAAAGAAAGACAGCAAGAAAAAAAAAGACTAATGTGAGAATATCTATCATTAGCTGATAGGGACATGAGTGAACACTGTCACCCTGATCAAACCTATATGCCAAAGGAACAGAGCTCTCACTGGGGAAACTGTGTTAGGCAAAGCATAGTCTGATATCGACAAGATAATCCTCCTCCAAAAATTCTCTCAATCTAGTCATAGGAGCTCATGCTTCTCCATCACTGTAAGAGTGTCATCTCTTCATGAGTCAAAGCCAAGATCGTGGTTGTTTCCTTACCTGAACAGCCAAGTCCCCAAGAGTCTCAGCTTCCCAGTGAGTTGTCAGAATTCCCTGGAACAAATAGCCCAATAGCCTCCACTGCTCCTGGCCTATTTCTGCTGGTTTCTATCCTTCATGCAAGCCAGGAATATAATTTACACACACCTCTTGTTACTATTCCATTTAATTATAATATAGTCCCACACATACAAACATGAAAACAGCAATCATGTTTTATTCCAACTCCTAATTGCATGTAGCAATCATGTGCTTTCACTAAATTATTTCCATCAAGCAGAAATAGTGCCATTATTTCAGGAATGCCAAAAGGCCCACCTGCAGTCCTCACCCCCATCAGCAAAGCCAATCGAGTCTCATACACTTGCCCTGCAATTTCATATATAGTGGCCCTCCCCCATAACTACACACACACACACAGACACCACACACGCAAACAGACACATCAGACACCACACACACACACACCAGACACCACACACACCACACCACACACAACACACACACACACACACACACACACACACACTTCCACACTGAATCTCTGTATGTTCAGCGCCCCTGTTCTTTCCCTTCCCACCAGCATCTTAGGCCCTGAGGTGTTGAGTGATTACCCAACACTCTCCTTTTTAAAATATTTATTTATTTATTTATTTATTTATTTATTTATTTATTTGAGATGGAGTCTTGCTCTGTCGCCCAGGCTGGAGTGCAGTGGCGTGATCTCGGCTCACTGCAAGCTCCACCTCCTGGGTTCACACCATTCTCCTGCCTCAGCCTCCCGAGTTGCTGGGACCACAGGTGCCTGCCACCACGCCCGGCTAATTTTTTTGTTGTATTTTTAGTAGACACGGGGTTTCACCGTGTTAGCCAGGATGCTCTCCATCTCCTGACCTCGTGATCCGCCTGCCTCGGCCTCCCAAAGTGCTGGGATTACAGGCGTGAGCCACCACGCCCGGCCCCAACACTCTCCTTTTATCTTTGTGCCTTAGAACATTCTCAGCTGGGCTTCCTAACTAACCATTTCCTGTTCTCCTAATTCTAATATACATCCATCTCTGTTTCTCACAGGGAGAGTCCTTATTAATCTCTTTTCTTAATAACACCTTAAACCTAGTCTTCATAAGACTCTCTTAATGAGGCTCTGTGCTCTGGAGCTGGAACATCTTCCTTTTCCTGCCCTTGGGTGTCAGAACTGCAGGTTCTAAGGCTTTTGGACTTTAGACTGATCCATGCTACCATCTTCCCTTGTTCTCCAGCTTATGAACAGCCTATTGTGGGACTTCTCAGCCTCTATAATCGAGTGAGCTAATTCCACAAATAAATCCCTTTTCATACATCTCTCTCTCTCTCTTTATATATTCTATTATTTCTGTCTCCCTGGAGAACCCCTGACTAAAACATTGCACCAACCAATCTTCAACTTTTCTTATTTTTGAATAACAACGACAACAAAAACAGAATAAAAGAAAGAAAGAGAAAAAAAAGAATGTCCTTTTCTCTGTGTTCATTCTGAAACTCATTTCTTACACTAGGAATTGTGTGTTCCTTGCCCGATTCTCTCCCAGCCTGTTTTCTGCATTGTATCATTGGAAATAAGCCTAGGAATTACTTAAGTCATGCATATAAAAATGAAAACTAGAGAAAGAAAACATGAGGTAGTAAGGTGGTAAATTACTAAGCACTGGAGTCGGCAAATGTTTGAATTTTTGCTTCTGCTTTTCAAGGTTTTGTACTGTTGGGTGCATTCCAAACTAGGCCTCAAGCCTAATCATCTCAGTAGGTATTTTTTTCCTTTTCCTTTTTTTAAAACCGTATTATCAATCATGCTTTCCTAAAGGCTCACAGACTATTTGCAAAGCAAAGGGGAGCCTCAGTGTCCCAAGGCAGGATTACCATTTGCTGCAGGAATTAGGAATGAAACCGGGGAGGACTCAGTCTTGCATTGCTCTCTGTGTTTGAAAGCAGGGGGAGAAAAAACTGACAGTGCTCTGAGGACTTGAAAACAACCAGCATGACTTGACCATTTGAAAAAGAAATCCTGGAGCAGCATTCCAGAAACACGAAGACAAGCTCAGCACTGTGCAACCGAAGGAGGTCACTCCTCTGGGAGTATTTCATGGAATTAAGAGAAATGACTTTTAAGAAGTAGCTGTCTGAATGAGAACAATTGCGGACTTTCTTTTTTTCTAGGGCTGAGCTCCATGCTCACTAGTTTTAAAACACAAAGGTTAAGCATAAAATGAAACAGGAAAAACTAAATATATTTTCCAACTGTCTGCTTGCGGCCAGCTGCCAATCAGCCTAGACTGGGTGGTGACTCTTGCCCTAAAGTTAGCAGAGAGATAGGCTGGATGGTTTTTCTGGCTTTTTTTTTTTTTTTTTTTAAATAAGTATTGCATTTTAGTCATTTTAGTTGTGAAAGGCTTTGAAGTTTAACACGAAAGAACAGATAGTGGTCAGAGTTTAGCTTTATAAACTCACTTCTACTATTCAACAGATGCAAAAAGCACATGGTTTCTTGTAGCTTCAGTTTTCTGATCCATGAAATGAAAATGCTGCAAGGCTGGCTTTTTCCTGTTATTCAGATCCTGCTTTAAGCGTCTCCTCTCATAGAAGTATCCTATCTAAAGTGTCTCCCTCCAACACCTAGCTGCTCCCGGTCACATCACCGAGTTCTAATTTCTTCCCTAAACCCTGCTTTTTTGTTTGTTGCCTGTCTCCCCCAGTTAGAGTATAAAAATTATGAGGGTAAGAAACTTTTATTTCTTTATGAATTCATTTAACAAATATTGTTTAGTGACTTCTCAGTACTAGATACTGTCCTGTGCCCTGGGGATACATTAGTAAGTAAAGTAAGGAGATGCAGTCCTTGTTTTTAGATAGAGAAGTCAGGCCTGGAAATAAGCAAATAAGCCTTGAAATAAGCAAATAAGCAAATCACTTTGTAACATGTCCAGTGGCAATCGGTGTTTTGAAGAAATAGATATGGGAACTAAATGGGATCATACAGGGTAGGTGGTGAAATTTATACAGGGTGGCCAGGGAAGGCCGCTGAGTACATAACATTTTAACAGGACTTGAAGAAAGTGAAGAAGCAAGACCTGGAGCTGGGGTATTCCAGAAAGTGGGAACCCCCAAGGGAAAAGGCCCTGTTTGGTTGTTCCAAGGGCAGTATGGCTGGTGCACAGGTGGAGGAAATGAAGAGGACAGAATGAATAGATCATAGTACAGACTTTTGGTTTCATTCTGACTGAGATGAAAAGACTGGCTGGTTCTACTGTGGCTGTTATGAGAAGAAAAGATTGAAGGTGAGCTTTGCTGGAAGCAGTGTGAGGTTAGAGCAGTGATCCAGCCAAGAAATGAGGGTGATTTGGGCGGTGTGATGGCAGTGGCAGTGTGCATACAAACTTTGATTCCAAGATCTCCTGATAGACTGAATGTGGAGTGGGGAGGAGAGAGAATTAGCAATGTCTCCCAGGCTGTAGCCTGAACAAACGAACAGATGGAAAGATTAGGAGAGAATAAGGGTGAAGGCAAGGATGAAGAGTTTGGTTTTAGACCTATAAACTAATTTTGAAATACATATTAGAAATCCAACAGTAAATGGTGAACATGTTCAGAACTCAGAATTTCAAGAGAAGATATACAGACTAGAGATACACATTTAGCAAACATCCTCAAATAAATAACATTTAAAATCATCTTTTTCACCATTGTATTTTCAGTGCCTAGTAGAATATTGACACTCAATAAATATTTTTCTAATGAATGGATGAATGTTATGAGGTTCAATAAGATAATGGGCAAAAAATTGTTTTTTTTTTCAAACTATAAACTCCTTCAAATAAAAGGCTAGACACAATATTCTAATATTATGTGTATTTTATAAACAGAAAACCTTTGAATGAACAATAGAGTTAGCAAGAGTCCAACCAAGTGCAATTAGAAATCTTGCCTCCGACAGAAACAAACTCCAGATGGGTGTTTTGCCCCTTCCCCTTTTGATACTTAAAGTTGATAGAGTTTAATGCTCAATTAAGGGCAGTAAAGCTTCAGAGAAAAATGAATGCTAGTGAAGTATAACAATTTTTTAAAATAATGATCCTTCAAACTGTCAAAAAGGTTTTTATAGAAAATTTCAAACTGTCTCAGAGGAAGTACTTTTCCAAAAGGTAATTATAAAACTATATGGATTTCACATGGACTTTCCCTCTCCAGATCACTCCGTAAGTCTAAATTCATTTGGTATTATTTTGCATTGAATAATAATAATCTTGACTTCCATCTTTTTGACTTTTAGGCTATAGTATGACATTTTAATATTTTTAAAGTTTCTCGATAAAAGGAAACTACTGTTTAGGGGCTTAAGCAACCACCCAGTAAAATTATCTGGGTGTTTTTTTAAACACATGATAGATGTTAGAAGTCACATGATCTACTCCCGCTACCGGTTATGGAAATATCAGGGTTAAAGGTTTTCTGTCTTTAAAAGCTGAGCATTCTGATGTGAAGATTTCAACTTTTTCTAGACCAAGAGGGAAGATAGGCAGGTGGGTGAATGGATGGGTGAGTGGCGAGTAGATGGATGAATAGATAAATGGATGGATGGAGGGACAGATGAATGGAGAGAAGTGAGGGCTAAGGAGAAAAAGAGAAAGGCAGGCAGGCATGAGAGTGAATGGGAAAATGAGATATTCTGACTTTTGACAAATTGTCAAAATAACTCAACAATGTAAAGATAGCCTTTATAACAATTGACGGGCACAACTAATATCTCTATGGGAAAAATAAACCTTGATGCTTATTTCAGATTATACACAAAAATTAACTTGAAATGAATCATAGATGTAAACGTAGAAACTAATTTATAAAATCTCTTGAAGAAAACACAGGAGCAAAGCTTTTTGACCTAGGTTTAAGCAAAGAGTTCTTAGATAAACTACAAAAGCATGAATCTTATAAAAGAAAAAAATTGATATATTAAACTTAACCAAATTTTAAGTATTTTGCTCTTTAACAATCACTGCTAGAAAAAGTGAAAAGTCATACCAAAGACTGGGAGAAAAAACTTGCAAAGCAAATGTACCCGATAAAAGCCTTCTAGTTAGAATATATAAAGAACTTTTACAATTTAAGAATTTTAAAACTGGGTGAAAACTTTGAAGACATACTTTATCAAAAGAGATATAATAATGACAAATGAGCATATGAGAAGATGCTCAACATAGTTTTCAGAGAAATGCACATTAAAAACCACAATAAAATACTAATACACACCTAATAGAATGGCTCAAATTTAAAAGAAAGAAAGAAACAAAACTGACAATGACATTTACTCTCCAGTCATGAGGAAATAATAGGGACCAGATTTATCTTCTGGCCAAGAACTATCAGAAAACTGAGCAAAATATATGAAACAATAATTTTCAGAAATTAGACAACAGGTATCACAGGGATGCAATCCCAGAAAAGAGCAAATCAAGATGAGCCCTGCAATTGCACCAGCTTATAACCTGGCAGCAGTTTCCAGGATGCAGTGCAGGGAGAGAGAACCCAGACAGAGCCTAAAGTTTTACCAAGTTTAGGAGGCAGAAATTGGAGTTTCAGGAGACCAACATGGCTAGAATTTGTGGGTTAGAATATTAGAGAGGAGCAATCTACATAGAGAAAAAAATTCAGAAATCTGCAGAAAGATCCACTTAAGATTTTTGATGAGTACTGATAGGAAACTATCTGAGGTTAGGAAACAAACCACTGCATAGAAGCGGGCAGAACAATTTTCAGAGCTCATACAAGGCTGGAAATTGTTGCTGTTTCCACAAACCAGAGTGGAAAGACTTCCTGACAGATGGATATCAGACAGAACTTTCAGAAGCCTCAATAGTGCGGCTAACATCCGCTAAATTAAGGTACTCTAAACCTATGCTAAAAATTTCAAAAGCACAGTTTGAAAGCATCCAGCTGATTTCACATAATTTAAATATACAGCAGAAGAAAATCCAACACTATTTAAAGAAAAGTAACAAAATTTAGCAACCAAAAATCTAAAATTCACAAGGCACAGGATCCAATCCCAAACTGTCAGGCATGTAAACAAGTTGGAAAACATGATGCATGACCAAAAGAAAAATCAGCCAATAAAATCAGCTCCAGAAATGACATACACGATGGAACCATTAAATAAGGACATTCAAACGGTTATTTTAAATATGTTCCATATGTTCAAGTAGATGATAGAGAAAAACCTGTTGGGATTAATAGCAGATTAATTACAAAGGAAAAGATCAGTGAATCTGAAGACACAGCAATAGAAAGTATCCAAAATGAAGCACAGAGAGGGAAAATGACTGAAAAAAATAGAGCCTGTGTGACAATATTACACGATTTAACTGCTTGTAACTGTATTCCCAGAAGGAGAAGAGCGGTCAGAAAAGAAAAACGTTTGAACAAAGTATTGCCAAAATGTTTTATATTTGATAAGAACTGTAAATCCATAGTTCCAAGAAGATCAACAGGACCCAAGTGAAATAAATGTAAAGGATACTATTTCAAGTGACATTATAATAAAATCTCTGAAAATCAGTTATAAAACTAAAATCTTAAAAGAACCCAGAGAAAAAAAAGACATATATTCCAAGGAACAGAGACAAGAATGACAGCTGACTTCTCTTCAGAAACATTGCAAGCCAGAAGAGAATAGAGACAGATCTTTAAAGCAATGGCAGTTAGGAAGGGGAGGAGGGAAGAGAAAGAGAGCTGCCAAATCAGAATTATTTATTCAGTAAAAATACCTTTGAGCTGAAAGGTGAAATAAAGACTTTTTTAGACAAGCAATAGCTGAAAGAATTATCACCAACAGATTCGTGCTATAAAAAATATTAAAGGTAGTTCTTCAAAGAGAAGAAAAATTATAGGAGATGGAAATCTGGAATTACGCAAAAGATTGAAAACCACTATAATTACTAAAAATGTGAGTGAGCAAATTTAAAAGCCATTTTCTTCATTTTTAACCTCCTTAAAACATAATTGACTGTTTAAAGCAAAAATAGTAACAATATATTGTGGAGTTTGTAACAGAAGTAAAAAGTATGACAATAATGAAGCAAAGAATGGGAAGGGCGGAAGCATCGTGTTTTATAGTTTTTACATGTGAAGTTGTATATTACTTTAAAGTAGACAGCGATAAGTTAAAGATGCATATTGTAAGCATAAAAGAAATTACTTAAAAACCGAAACAAACATATAAAAGCAATAAAGCCAATACCAACGGTGGAAATAGAAAGACTGACAACATCAAATGTGTGTGAAGATGTGGAGCGACTAGAACTTACACTGGAAATATAAAAGTACAACTACTTTGGAAAACAATTTGTGGTTTTCTATACAATTTAAATAAACTTGCCATAAAACCTAACAATCTCACTCCTAGGTATTTATCCCCCCAAATTAAAACATATATTTCACATTAAGACTTGTACATGATTGTTCACAATAGCTTTATTCCTAATAGCCTTAAACTGGAACCAAATATCCATCAACCGGTGAGTGAATAAATTGAGCTATGTTTATACACATATATGTGTATATGCACACACATATACCAGCATATTACTCAGCAATATAATAAAAGTAACTACTGACACATGTCAGAATACAGATGCATCTCAGAGGCATAATGCTAAGCAAATGAAAGAAGCCAAACAAAAGACTCTTCCGTTCAATACCATCTACAGTTGCCCCTCAGTATCCATAAGGGATTGTTTCCAGGACCCCCCAAAATACCAAAATCCATGGATGCTTGACTCCCTTATGTAAAATTGCCTAGTATTTTCATATAACCTATGGACATCCTCCCATATACTTTAAATCATCTCTAGATTACTTACAATATCTAATAGAATATAAGTGCTATGTAAATAGCTGTTATACTGTATTTTCATTTATATTATTTTTATTGCTAATTTTATTGTTTTTTCTCTTATATTTTCAATCCACAGTTGGTCAACTCTGCAGATGAAGAATCTGGATATGAATGGCTTACTCTATATGATATTATTAAATAGGCAAAGACTAAAATGACAGAAACAAGCCAGCACTTACCAGGACCTGGGAATGGCAGGAAGAAATTGACTGCAAACATGCAAGAGAGAACATTTCAGGGTAATAGAAATGTTCTATGACCTCATTGTGATGGTGGCTACATAACTGTGTACATTACCTTCCCAGCATTCACCTAAAAGTTGCAAACCTTCCACAGAATCTGTATCAAAATAGATACAGATTCTAATGCAACTGTGTAGATGAGGATTCCTAGTGATTCCTACTACACCATCTTCCAAGCATCATCTACTAACTAGTAGTTTCTTAAGCTAAAATAAGACAGAAAAGAAGGACAAAAGAAAGAACAAAAGGAACAAACAGAAAACAAGTGGACTTATGCCCAATCATATCAATAATTACATTAAATGGAAATAGAGCGAACACTCCAGTTAAAGACAAAGCTTTTCTTACTGGATGAAAAAAACATAAAAGCCCAATACATGTTGTTTACAAATTATTCCCTTTAAACATAAAGATACAAACCCCCAGTTAGAAAAAAAGAGAAAACACAAATTGCCAATATCACACTTGATAAGGCATGTGCACAGCTGCTGATATTTAAAGGATCATATCTACTATGTTCATATTGAAGGTGTACAACCTAACATGATATTACAACTGGCTACATGTTGATTCAGGATACTTATTAATAATTACCATAACCCATGAATTGTGCTAACTAGTTCATCTACATCTTTTTTATTTAGTCTTCCCACAACCCTGTTGTGTAGATGCTGTTTTTGTTCATAGTTTATAGATGAGGAAATTGAGGTTTATGGAGGATAACTGACTTGCCCAAAGTCACACGGCTTGTTAATAGTAAAACCGCTTACTCTTTGGACTCCCATCCTGGGAATATTCCTAGAATCATAACTGTCTCATCAGAATGAATCTAAATGCATATATTATTTTTTAAAGGAAGAGCAGCTTGTCTTTTTCTGAAACAATTCTACAGGCTGAGAGTCTTGAAGGAAGAATGGAAAAGCTACTCACTGAATTGCTGCCACTGTTGCCGTGGAAACCTGAAAAGAGATTACATACACATCAGTTTTACAACTCCATTTTTAATAGGTGCAGAACATAACCACAGGCTGCTGACTCCTCATGGAAAATTCCCAGAAAAATCCATCTAATCAAAAATCTCTTCAGCTTTTTTAATACAAAAATCCCAATTCACAGAGTAAGCTGAGCCCTGTCAGAGAGGGTAGATAATGATTCTCTTTTCCTGAACTGTTGCTCATCCACTGACTGTTGAGGAGGGAACCAAGACAAAGAAATTAAAATAATGCTGAAAAGCAAGAACAAGAAACTACAAGGCATTGGATGCATATGTCATAAGAGCCAGGTCAAGCGGCACTGGAGGGGGAACCGTGGGTACTGACTTGAACAAATGGTAAATATCACCGAGATAAATATGCAAATGTAAAGTGGTCCCACCCATGGTAATAAAGGCAGCATCCTCCACTGGGAGCAACATGAAACGCTCTTTGGCAGCACAGACCTAACTGTGTTGAGCATTTCAGAGATGCTGATGTATAGATGCTGTCAATGGGAAGTCGGTTGTCACAGTAAGATGGAATTCTGAAGCTGAATACGGTATAAGTCTGTTTACAAAGTAAAAGTAATGTCCTTGCTTATCTAAAAAGTCCCGTTCATAAGTCCCCCTAAAAGCTGATTTGAAAAGTTACAAAGAAAACTCAGCAAGAATAGTAAGTAGTGAAAAAGACATGATTTGCCAATTTTCATGACTTTGAACTTTGGGTTAGCCAATAAAAATGATTTAGTAGATATATTAATTAGGATTGGATTTAATTGCAGATGACAGGAACCTCAAAGTAACCATGGCTTAAACAACATAGAATTTTATTTCTCTCTCACTTAAAAGTCTGCATAGGTCATCTGTCGGTGATCGGCAGCTTCACGATCATCAGGGATCTAGGCTCCCCAGCTTGTTGTTTGACCACTCTCAGCATGCAGTTTCTAACTCATGCTCCAAAATGGCTGTTAGAGCTGCATCTCACATATCCACAGCAAAGCCAGCAGAAAGAAGAAAAGAATGGAGAAGGCCACTAGTTTTCCCTTTAAGGACACTGCCCTGAAGTTTCCTACACTTCTATTTACATCCTATTGGCCATGTCCCACGTGGGCTTGATCTACCTGTGTGCCCCAGACAAGCAGGATTTCACATGTTGAATAGAAATAACCAGAGAAAGAGGGAGACAGTTGTTCTCTGTATAGTTTAGGGAATCACAGGACTCAGGTTTGATTCATTCATTCATATAGTTGTTCAAGACACAATTATTAGTCATATAGTATGTGTCAGACTCTGTGTTCGATTCTGGAAATAAAAAGACAATAGCAACCACATCAATAAGCAAATCATTTCAACACAATGTGAAAGAAATTTCACAGAGGTTAAAGAAAGTAGCTAACTTCGCTGTGTTGCAAGAAAGAGCTTTTAAGAAAATTTCACAGAGGAAATGCCATGTAAACTAAGTCTTTAAAAAATAGGACTTTGCCAATGAAGAAGAGCTGGGGGAGAGGGTGGAGGAGGGGCAAGTGTTGGAGAGTACTGGAAAATGGAGAAGCTATTCCAGACAGCAGGATGAACAGATGCAAATGTGACAAAATATGGGAAAGTATAGCTGCTAGGAAATGCTCAGGAGTTCCATAGGACTTGGAATGGGGATGAGAGATGCAGGAAGAGAGCCAGGGGGGAGCCGTGGTAGTAGACGAGGCTGAAACACAGGCAGAGGCCCCATGGTGAAAGGTTTTGTGGATAGACTGGAGAGCTTACACATCATTCTGCACTCAGAAGGAAACCACTAGAGAGATCTAGGAATGAGAGGATCACAGTGAGATTGGATTTTGAAAGATTAATCTGGAAGATGTGGAAATGTGGAAGAAGCCAGGAGACAGGCATGATTGAAAACATAAAGAAACAAAAAAAAACAAACAAAAAAACCCCTGTTTATTTATTGAGCACTGACTGAGCATCAACTCTTTGCCAGGCACTCTACTAAGTGCTACAGACACCAAATGGAGTGCAACAGACACAGAAAACACCAAAGACATGCAGAAGAGGGAGAGACATAAACCAGGGTTAACATTGCTCTGCAGCATGTGTGAAAACAGGAAGGTGGAGAATGATCTGGGATGACAGTAAAGAAAGTGCCCAACTCTACTGGGATGAAACCAGAAAACTTCAAAGAAAAACAAACTTTAGTTTGTGAAAGCTGATCAGAAGTTTGACAGGTGGTCAGAGGCTGCAAAAAGCATTCCTGGCAGAGTATATGGTACCTACAAATATAAAGAGTCATGAAGCAAAGTGCAAGTAGTTCAATGAGTGCAAGTGTCAGGGATGGAAATTAGTCTCAGGTGAAGACAGAGGCAGCTGGGGAGTCACATGATCAGACCTGGCAAGAGGTGCTGGCCAATGTAGGAAGAGATGAGAGCCTGATTTAGAGTGGAGGAAAAGGGAGGTCACCACTTCCTCCTTCTGATCCACCCCATACCCTTTACCACTCTGCTTTATTGACCAGGAGGCTGAGTTGCATGAATTGCATCAATAGGTTCTCTTGTCTTCTAGCTTCCAGTTGGGTTCAACCAATGAGTAACAACAGAAGAAGATTAATTGGGGAAGAGGACGTGAAGAAGTGAGGTCAGGGGAGGTATTTATCCCCTCAGTTCCAGGCCTGTGGAGATACATGGACTGGCTTCACACTCTTGTTGGGAGGTCCTGTCCCCACAGAGACCTCTTGTGCTTTTCCTGTCTCTTTTGTGCTCTTGTTTTCTCGTGTTCTGGTTCCCAGAACCCTCCCCATTCAAGCATAGAAGTGGTAACAGAAACCCATGAGCTACAGGGTATTACACTATCCCTTGTGAGTTCCCTCCACTAGGCTCTTTGAAAATAACCTCTTTATTACATTCTAAAATTATGCAATCAGTATACCAACTGTTTTCTGCCAGGATTCTAACTAATATAATCACTAAATACCACTCTCACTTAAACCTCATTTCTTCACAACTCTTACAACTTTTATGTCTAAACTGGAGCCACCAGTTTTCCAGAAGGAATGATTAAACCCCCAAGATGGTTCACAGCTCTCAATTCTTGTTTGAAAGGTCAAAGATAACAATCTGGCAGGTTCAGATGGATAAAACTAAATTCTTGCTACTGACAAGTTCAAAAGTTAGTGGAGGCTATAAACTTGTGCACACACAACAGTAAAACTCGCCAGACAAATCTTTGGCATAATTCCTGGGCATAGTATAGTTTAAGCAAATAGTCTAGGCTGAAAAAAACCATCATTTCCAATTGTAAATTCTAGAGAGAGAGAATCTGATGGTCCATCTTGAATCTCGGTTCAGTTCTAATCTAGTCAGGGTGGCTCTGACATGGCTGTTTGAGATTCATTATTATGTGGGGAGAGAAAGTTTTCAGATAAAAGGTATGGGTGTAGGATGCGTAGACATTCCTAAAAGCATCTATCACAGTGGATACATAGGCACCAGTCAGTCTTTCTTTAACTGAATAATTTCATAAGGCAGAGTGTGATGTGCCATGTAAGGGTAATTTAAAGTCTCTCTTGCCATAAGGTACTCTAGTGCTGTGCTGTGTTTTATTTTTAAGGGAAGGCATAATAGCATATTTACAACTCAATTATGTTTCTATTATTCTAGTCCTAGTCAAATTAAACATTCCTTAGTCCCACAGTGATTTTTGTGGGGGAGGGGTATTGCTACACCTGCCACACAGCTGGGTCCAAGGACTGCCTGCATGCTCCCAGCATGCTCTGGGGTTAGTTTCCATGCCAACCAATCTAGGAGTGTTTCCACCCTCTCTACCCGCTCCAGGACAGAGCTAACAGAATAGGCATGTATAAGGAAGAGTAGGAGACAGGTTGAATAAGTATATGCAATTATTTTTATGGCACTGTGGTCTCAAATTATTCCTTATGCTAGTCCCCTTTATAACCCATTATAATAGGCAACAGATTACAATGTCTTTCCTGCTAAGTGCTCAGAGTTCTTTCAAATATGCTATCACATTATCCTCACAGCATCCTTAAGAAATAAGAAAGGTCTTATTTTGCAAGTTGGGAAACTAAGGCATAGAATGGTGAAATGGCCATCTTCCACATGCAGGATGAGGCAATGCTGGCTTTAGGGTGGGATTCAGGAATTACGCCTCTAAAATCTGTGTTTTCAATATATTTTTCTGCTTTCCTGTCTCCCTCTGCCTGAAGCTACAGAGCAAAGGAACTCAATACAATTTTGATTAAATATCATCCTCATTATATTTGTGTTAATTGTAAAATGGCACAAATGGTGGGAAATGCTATTGAGGAAGAAAATTAGGTAAACTATTAAAGAAAAAGGCAGGTGAATACAAGACTGGGAAATAGGAAAGCAAGTAGATATGTTTAACTCAAGTTAAAATATTTCACACAAATTTTCTTTCAAGGAAAAGAAACAGCCACTCAGCTTTGGAATAATAGATGTTTAGTCTACTATCATGAAGCATATTTGTGACTTGGGGAAATAAAAATATGATGTCAAATGTAGCAAAGATTAATAAGAGACACCTCAAATAGTGAAAGGAAAACTCAGGAAGATGTGCACAGAAGAAAATAAGCAAAAAATGTCAGCCCACTTTTCACTTTTCCTGGAGACTCTACCTTTAGCTTCAACTATCTCAGGGAGAGAAAACCATGACCACATCCTGGGCATGGA
The DNA here is from genome assembly GCF_000951045.1 of Mandrillus leucophaeus. NCBI lineage: Eukaryota > Metazoa > Chordata > Mammalia > Primates > Cercopithecidae > Mandrillus > Mandrillus leucophaeus. The sequence goes on from NW_012103798.1 coordinate 828,146, forward strand.
CAAAAGCATACCTTTGTGAAATGGAGGTTGCAGACACATTAAACCTTGTCAAAGTGCTGATGGCATTGTTTTAAACATCATGAGATTAATTTTACCTGATTACCCAAATGAAAAGCTACAACCAAGAAAGGTGTCACTCTAGTCAGTGAATGTAGAAATGCCACAATGTAATTTTATGTCCTTGCTGTTTGTCCAAAGAAATAACCAATTATTTCAAAGGGACTCCAAAATTCAACAGTCATTGACATGCTGGTGTCAGGTGCTTTCTGAATCCCAAGCTTTGGGTACCCAAAATACTTACTCTGGACTTGGCATATTAGGGAATGTTGATCTCTGCTCTGAATTCTCAGATCCAGGAGTGGCAACACCCACTCACATCACTATATCCTACGTGCAGGATCTTTGCAGCATAGAATATTGGCCTAGGACTGAGGAAACCTCTTTGCTTCTCTCCTGAGGACAATCCCTGTGATTTTCATTGCTTGTTTGCCTCAGGGCAACATGCCCCATTGGATTCCCCATCCGATTCCATCCCAGAGAGCAGGGCTTTGGAGTCAAAGTAAAGAGCTTCAGATTCTGGCTCATGGTAAGCATTACACTGACCGATGACACTTCCAAAGAGTGACCTTAGGCAAGGTCACTTCTCTCTGACCTTCAGTATTCCTATCTAATAAACTATATTAATAATACCAACCTCATAGGTATTATGAGGATTAAATGAGATAATGCATGTAAATTTTAGTCCAGTGCCTGGAATATAGTCAGCACTCAATAATTGCTAGCTATTTAAAAACAACATCTTAGAAATCTGTCTCAATGGGCCTCTGCCCAACAGACAGGCCTCTTGTGTCACACTCATAGGGGCCTCTTGTGTCATACTCACAGAGTGTAAACACAGAGCACGGCAGGGAAAAGCTAAACTGGAAAGGGCAGGCTGTGAAAGTAGTGAGCCTGTAGGAGCCAATTAACTAGTTGCCAGAAGCCTGTATTAAGAGTTTCTCTGGACAGAATGGATGATAGTGGGTACAGAACAGTCAAATGAGCACAGTTTAAGCTTGTTAGAGCCAATCTAAGAAGGGACACAGATATATTAAGTACATTCATAAAAATAGACAGACTTGGGAAAATATACTTAAATTAAATGAAAAGTTTGTATTGAAAACTAGTCTTCTCCCAAGCTCATTAGAGTGGCAAGTCAATTATCCCTTAGCAAACTTAGAGAGTTGCTTTTACATGGTGAGATGAATTAGGAGACTAAACAATTCAAAACACTAGCAGTAAATCTAAGCCACATCCAGACTTGAGCAGAGCTAACACATTTTTAGATGATGAAAAAGTAGATGCTATATAGAAGAATTCAAAAGACACAAGTAACATGCTTAAAGTATTCCAAATGTATTTGCAAAGAAAGATTTATTCTTTGCTGCTTTCAGTATATTGCTTCGAGCAAGAATAATCTCTTCATTACATCCCTGATTCACACTCCTTTCCTTTTTAATATGCTACCCTTCATTTGCCACACAAAGATATTTCAGATCTGCCATAAACACATATATGCCCCATGCAGTATAATGATAAACTAGCTGTTACAAAGAGCTTAGAAACCAGACAGACTGTTTCTACATATCTAACCCAAGTTATTTACTGTGGCTTAGCATATTTTCAATAGCAGTTCAACCACATGCTTAACTCTTAACACAGAATTCTTTTCACCAGCTATGGAAAAAAAATAATCAAAGAGACTATTGCTTCTGTGGAAGTTCTTGTACATGACTCCAGGGGAAATATCCTTTCCCTCATTCCAACATGCTTTATGAGGTTGCCCCAACCTGGCTGCACTAAACCCTTAAAATACACGATTCTGTGTGCACACGATTCAGTCGTCAAGATTGGAAGAGTCCCAAGAGTCTCTGAAAGACAAGAAAGAATGCTTTAAAGCACTGAGACCATTAATTATCCTGGCAGAACCCTAACAAGTGAAGCATTTCCCTTCACAATCTGCATTATCCCAGTCCCCTTCAAAACACCATTTTCAAAAACTGTCAGCCTCCACCTAGCAGACTCTGAACATCGTCTGCCCTTCCACCTGGATCATCAAGCTTCTGAACAAGGAGACAGGATGGCAAAATGCCAGCAGTGCCTCCACATGGGAGATGGCATGCACTCACTTCTGGTTTAGCCTACTGCTGCCTCACTACATGATTAAGAGTTTGGGTTGAAGGTAGAACGAACTGGCTCCACCACTCACTACCTTTAAGATCTTATGCAAGTTATTTATCTTTCCTTAGCCTCGGTTCCCCATCTATCAATTGAGGATAATGACACACCTACCTCTCTGCATTTGGGAAAAATTAAATAAGACAATTCTTGTAAATAATTCAATAAGCACTGTAAGCAGTCAATAAATATTAGCTATTGTCATAGGCAATACACTTTGGAGATGCAGCCTGACCTTTTTCTTCCTGAGCATTCCTTCATTCATTAAATGATTATTGATCCATCTCTGGCATTAGGAAACCATCCACAAAGCTCCATTAGCTACCTGTGTGAAAGTTCCAAGGTGCAAACTCTATGCAGCTACTCAAATTTGAGTAAACTATATGCAACTACCCAAATCTGAGGAAACTAGTGCAGTTAAAGAAACTTATCCTCTTCCAGTTTTAGATTATTTCTTTTTTGTTTTTTTTTCTGTCAACCAGGCTGGATAGAGTGCAGTGGCACAATCTCGGCTCACCACAGTCTCCGCCTCCTGGGTTCAAGCAATTCTCCTGCCTCAGCCTCCTGAGTAGCTGGGATTACAAGTGTGAGCCACTGCGCCTGGCTAATTTTTGTATTTTTTTTTAGTAGAGACAGAGTTTCACCATGTTGACCAGGCGGTCTTGAACTCCTGACCTCAGGTAATCTGCCTTCCTCGGCCTCGCAAAGAGATTATTTCTTTACCTAAGAATTATTCCACCATACTACTGGGCTCAATCACATGAAAATCCAATAGCAATACCAGCAAGTAAATCAATCAGTGATTTATATATGAAAATATACATATTGTCAATAAATACATTAACAAGCTTAATCTTATTAGTGACTTATTAAAATGAACCCAAAAAGCATTGTATCTATCCAAAAAGTAAACATCTTTAAATTATAATATTCAATGTTATCAAAAGAAGCATGATATATGCTAATGAGAATGTAAATTTCTAGAGTATTTTATTAATATTCATATTAGTGTTTATTCATATTTATCAAGAAGTCCTTCCCCAATAAATGACATCAGCAAGATGGTCAACTAGAAGCTCCTAGCACTCTTCACCAACAAAAACCCCAAAACAATAAATAAACACTTTTCAATCAAAATTACTAAAGTACTGGAGAATAGCAAAAAACGCAGCAGAAATCCTGTTGAGCACAGAAACCCAAGATTGCCACATAGAGATGGTGAGAAAACACCTTGCCTTCACCACCCCATCTCCCAACTCGAGATTAGCTCAAAACCAGAAGGGACTGGTTTCCTCTGTGGGGAAAATGTAAACAAGACAGCCCCAGCAGCTACTATCACCGCTGTGGACACATACAATCTTCCCTACCGGAAATGACGGCAGTCCACAGGCTTGGAGCATAGCTGAGGAAACGTCCCAGAGTTCACGCACTGAGCTACCTCCACAGAAGAAGCCAACACTGAGCTCAGTACCCCCCACCCCCAGCATGGCCCATGCTGTTACTGCTCTGTGCTATCTTGGAACCAAAGCCCCTGTTAGAGTGTGTCCTGCTCCAGAGACTAGTAGCCATTGCATCCCTCTGTCCCTGAGGCTTAGCTGCCACTAAATCATGCTAGCCTTATAGCACTCCATCCACAAATAGAGATGCAGCTATGTCCTACCCTCTAAACCAAGCTACCACAGAGCCACTCCATCCCTCCCATCTCAGTCACTACTGCACCCTACCCATAGGGCCAAGCAGAAATGGCCCCCCAACCCCCAGAGACCCGAAGCCTTGAACTACCAGAGAAGCCACACCCCCATTGCCACACTGAGGTGGCACAATGCCCCTTGGGGACACTAAGCTCAATACACCAGAGAAGTTGCACGTCCTTGCACCACAGCTGACATGGCACCCTAACTTAAGGGATCTGACAGTTCTGCTGGCACATGTAGCACCACATTCTGGGGCTGAGCAGATGTTTCACTTTAGGTCCCAGGGAATCCAGAACCTTGACTGAACTGTGCCACCCCACACTCCAAGCCAAGCAGCCACAATGCCCTGTCTACCTGAAACTGGACCAGCCGCCACCAGCCCAAGCTGCTGAGGCACTCTGCCTTTGTAGGAGTGTAGTCATTGATGTGATGTTCCCTGTTCCCTGAGGCCTAAGCCACAGTGGCATCTTGGCATCTCTAGGTCCTTGCTGCGGCTGTACCTAGCCTCACAGAGCCTGGGCTACTGCTGTGTCTCACTGGCCAGAGTTACCATTGTGTGGTACCTCATGCCTTGTTGGTTCCAGGTCCCAAATTGCAGCTGTGCCCTGCTCCATGGGGCCAGGCTGGGCTGTGAGAGCACTCCTTCATTCTTAGAGCCCAACCAGATCTGTGCCTTGCCCCCACCCCCAGAGTCAGAACAACAGCTACCTTCCAGCCCCCGAGGCCTGAGCTATATACCCCAGCTTAGTGGGGGAACTGTGTTCACTTGTATCTTGGAGTGTAAACCTGTACCTCAAGTCCCAGGTGGTGGAATAGTTTTTAAGACCCAGGGCCCAGGAACCCAACTCCACAGCTGCTCCAAGCACCAGCGCCCTGTATTCCATTGCCACTGTGGCTTCCTGTGAGCAAGGTCATACCCAAAACCAAGAGCAATCCCAAGTCTCCCCTCTATGAGAAAGATGAGAATAGGAGGATTCATAAAGCCCATGCCCTAATAATATACATAGCCACTGTCACTGCCACAGACTCCTCAGCCTATAATACTGAAGCAACTGCAGTCATCACTGATGTAGATTATAAACTGAAGAAGCTGTATAGAGACAGTACCACATGAAACCAGAACCACTGTGTCCTACTCAATCAGCACCCTCAGGCCCATCTGCAAGTGAAAGTTGTCCCCTGTGAAAGCCACTCTGTAAAGTTTGGGAGAGGAGACTGTACCACAAGATGTACAGATACCAATACAAGGACAAAAGGAACATGAAAAATTAAGGAAATATGACACCACCAAAGGAACACAATAATTCTTCAGTAACTAACCCCTAATCCAATGGAGATTAACGAATTGCCTAAAAAGTAATTCAAAATAGTAATCTTAACATAACTCAGTGAGATATAAGAAAACACAAATAGACAATTCGTGGAAATCAGGAACACAATTTATAATCTGAATAAGAAACTCAACAAAAAGAGAGATATTAAAAATATGTAAATCTTGAGGTTAAGGAATTCAATCAATGAAATAAAAATGTATAGTTGAGAACTTCAACAGCAGACTAGATGGGAAAGAAGAAATAATCTGAACCTGAAGACTGTTCTATTGAAATGACTCAATCAGAAGGAAAAAGAGAATGAAAAAGAGGGCTGGGCAGAGTGACTCATGCCTGTCATCTTGGCACTTTGGGAGGCCAAGGTGGGCAAGTTGCTTAAACCCAGAAGTTCGAGACCAGCCTGGGCAACATGCAAGACCCCATCTCTACAAATAAATACAAAAGTTAGCATGGCATGGTGGCACATGCCTGTAGTCTCAGCTGCTCAGGAAGCAGAGGTGGGAGGTCAAGGCTGCCGTGAGCCATGATCACTCCACTGCACTCTAGCCTGAACAACAGAGCAAGACCCTGTCTCAAAAATTTTTTTAAAGAATGAAAGACAGAAAGAATGAAAGAATATAAAGACAGTTTACAGAATTTATGGGATACCATTAGTGAACAAATTCTGTACTGTGGAAGTTTTTAGAGGGAGAAGAGACAAGGGGCAGAAAATGTATTTAATAAAGTAATTGCTGAAAATTTCCCAGGTCTTGGGAGAGATATGAATATCCAAGTCTATGAAGCTGAAAAAAATCCCAAACAGATTCAACCCAAAAAGATCCTCTCTGAAGCACATTATAGTCAAGATGTCAACAAAGACAAAAAGAATTTTTCAAGGGCAAGAAAAAAGCATCATAAGGAAATCCCCATTAGACTATCAGTGGACTTCTCAGAAATTTTGTAGGCCAGGAGAGAATGGTATGATGATATGGTTTGGCTATGACCCGACCCAAATCTCATCTTGAATTGTAGCTCCCATAATTCCCACATGTTGTGGGAGTGACCTGGTGGGAAGTAATTGAATCATGGGCTGGGTCTTTCCCACGATGTTCTCATGATAGTGAATAAGTCTCATAAGATCTGATGGTTTTATAAATGGGAGTTTCCCTGCAAAAGCTCTCTCTTGCCTGTCGTCATGTAAGATGTGACTTTGCTCCTCATTCACCTTCTGCCATGACTGTGAGACCTCTTCAGTCATGTGGAACTGTGAGTCAATTAAACCTCTTTCCTTTATAATTACCCAGTCTTTATTAGCAACATGAGAACAGATTAATAGAGTAAATTCGTACCAGATAGTGAGGTGCAATTGTAAAGATACCTGAAAATATGGAAGCAACTTTGGAAATAGGTAACAGGCAGAGGTTGGAACAGTTTGGAGGGCTCAGAAGAAGACAGGAAGATGTTGGAAAGTTTAGAACTTCCTAGAGACTTGTTGAATGGCTTTGACCAAAATGCTGATAGTCATATGGATGATAAAGTTCAGGATGAGGTGGTGTCAGATGGAGATGAGAAACTTGTTGGGAATTAGAGCAAAGTTATAGTCTTGCTTTGTTTTAGCAAATATATTGGTGGCATTTTGCTTCTGCTCTAGAGATCTGTGGAATTTTGAACTTGAGAAAGTTGATTTAGGGCATCCGGTGGAAGAAATTTCTAAGCAACAAAGAATGCAAGAGGTGACTTGGGTCACCACACTGTTTTGAATTCACAAAGATATGGTTTGGAATTGGAACTTATGTTTCACAGGGAAGTAGAGCATAAAAGTTTGGAAAATTTGCAGCAGAACAATGCAATAGAAAAGAAAAACCCATTTTCTGAGGAGAAATTCAAGCCAGCTGCAGAAATTTCCCTAAGCAAGGAGACACTAAATGTTAATCGCCAAGACAATGGGGAAAATGTCTCCAGGGCATGTCAGAGGTCTCCACAGCAGCCCTCACATCACAGGCCTGGAGGCCCAGGAAGAAAAAATGGTTTTGTATGCTGGGGCCAGGGCCTTGCTGCCCTGTGAAGTCTCAGGACTTGATGCCCTGTGTCCCAGCCACAGCTAAAAGGGGCCAATGTAGAGCTCAGATCATTGCTTCAGAGGGTGCAAGCCCTAAGCCTTAGCAGCTTACAAGTGGTGTTGGGCCTGCAGGTACACAGAAGTCAAGAAGTGAGGTTTGGGAACCTCTGCTTAGATTTCACAGGATGTATGGAAATGCCCAGATGTCCAGGCAGTGGTGTACTGCAGGGACAGAGCCCTCATGGAGAACCTCTGCTAGGGCAGTGCAGAAGGGAACTGTGGGGTACAAGCCCCCACACAGAGTCCCCACTGGGGCACTGCCTAGTGGAGCTATGAGAAGGGGGCCACCATTCTTCAAATTCCAGAATGGTAGATCCACCAACAGCTTGCACCTGGAAAAGCCACAGACACTCAGTGCCAGCCTGTGAAGACAGCCAGGAGGGAGGCTGTATCCTGCAAAGTCAAAGGGACAGCACTACCCACGACCATGGGAACCCACCTCTTGCATCAGTGTGACCTGAATGTGAGACATGGAGTCAAAGGAGATCATTTTGGAGCTTTTAGATTTGACTACCCTGCTGGATTTTGGACTTGCATAGGGCCTGTAGCTCCTTCACTTTGGTCAATTTCTCCCATTTGGAATGGATGTATTTTTCTGATGTCTGTGGCCCCATTGTATCTAGGAAGTTATTACCTTGCTTTCGATTTTACAGGCTCCTAGGCAGAAGGGACTTGCCTTGTCTCAGATGAGATGTGGGACTATGGACTTTTGAGTTAATGCTGAAATGAGTTAAGATTTGAGGGACTGTTGAGAAGGCAAGATTGGTTTTGAAATGTGAGGACATGAGACTACTGAGAAGGCAAGACTGGTTTTGAAATGTGAGGACATGAGATTTGGGAGGGGTCGGGGGTGGAATGATATCATTTGGCTATGACCTCACCCGAATCTCATCTTGAATTGTAGCTCCCATAATTCCTACGTGTTTTGGGAGGGACCTGGTGGGAGGTAGTTGAATCATAGGGGTGGGTATTTCTCATGATGTTCTCACAGTAGTGAGTTAGTCTCACAAGATCTGATGGTTTTATAAGTGGTAGTTTCCCTGCACAAGCTCTCGCTTGCCTGTTGCCATGTAAGACATGACTTTGCTCCTCATTCACCTCTGCCATGATTGTGAGGCCTCTCCAGCCATGTGGAACTGTGAGTCAATTAAACCTCCTTCCTTTATAAATTACCCAGTCTTGGGTATGTCTTTATTAGCAGCGTGAGAACAGATTAATATGGATGATATATTCAACTGGTAAAAAAAAACAAAACCAAAAACAAACCGAAAACAAAAAAAAAAACCTATCAGCTCATGGAAGCAACCAAAATGCCCATCAGTGACAGACTGGATAAAGAAAATGTGGTATGTATACACCATGGAATACTATGCGGCCATAAAAAAGAATAAGGTCATGCCTTTTGCAGGAACGTGGGGGTTGGAGCTCGAGGCCATTATCCTTAGCAAACTAACACAGGAATAGAAAATGAACTACCACATGTTTTCACTTATAAGTGGGGGCTAAATGAGAACTCATGAACACAAGAAGGGAACCGCTGGCATGAGTCTACTTGAGGATGGAGGGTGAGTGGAGGGAGAGGAGCAGAAGATATATTAATAACTATTGGGTATTGGGCGATGAAATAATCTGCACACCAAACCCCTGCGACACAAGTTCACCTGTGTAACAAATCTTGACCTATACCCCTGAACCTAAAATAAAAGTTATTTTTTTTTAATGTTAGCCAAGAGTACTATGCTCACCAAATTTGTCCTTCAGAAATAGAGAAATAGTCTTACCCAAACAGGCTAAAGCTGAGAGAATTCATTATCACTAGGCCTGGTTTATTAAAAAGAAATGCTTATGGGAGTTCTTCAAGCATAAACAAAAGGGTGATAATTATTATAATGTAATACATATGAAAATATAAAACTCACTGCTCGAGGTAAATACATAGGAAAATCCAGAATGCTCCAATATTGTAATCATACATATTTCTTGTATGAAGGCTAAAAGTTAAAAACGTCAAAAATAACTAAAGCTACAGCAAGTTGTTAAGAAATACACAATGTAAAAAGATATAAAATATAACATCAAAAACATAAATTGTGGGATGGAATGGTAAAGGTCTAAAGTTTTTGTATTCAACAGAATTACTAGCTTAAAATAGATTATAAATATAATGTAAGATGTTTTATGTAAGCATCATGGTAAGCACAAAACAAAACACTGCAGCATATACACAAACAATTAAAAAAAAGAATCAAAGTTTAGCATTACAGAAAACTACTGAAACCTAAAGGCAATTAAAAAGAGAGGAAGAAAGGAACAAAAGAGCTATAAAACAACCAGAAAACAAATAACAATATGGCAGTAATAAGATCTTACCTATCAATAGGCACTCTGACTATAAATGGATTAAATTCTCTAAACCCGGGCAACATAGCAAGACCCTGTCTCTACTAAAAATTTTTTTAAAAAGTTGGATGTTCTTGTAGTCCCAGATGCTAAGGAAGCTGAGGCAGACAGTTCACTTGAGCCCAGGAGTTTGAGGTTACAGTGAGTTATGATCAAACTACTGCACTCCAGCCTGGGTGACAGGGTGAGACAATGTCTCTATATTTTTTAAAAATTATCTAATCAAAAAACATAAAGTGGCTGAATGGATAAAAAAACGAGTTCTAACTATTTACTAAGAGACCCAAGTAAGCTTTAAGGACACACAAAGGCTGAAAGTGAATGGATGAAATAAGATATTACATAGATATGGTAACGCCAAGAGAGTAG
>NW_012103798.1:838829-841643 GCF_000951045.1 Mandrillus leucophaeus
GGGATGGCATTGGGAGTTATACCTGATGTAAATGACGAGTTGATGGGTGCTGACGAGTTGATGGGTGCAGCACACCAGCATGGCACATGTATACATATGTAACAAATCTGCACTTTGTGCACATGTACCCTAGAACTTAAAGTATAATAAAAAAAAAATAAAAAAATAAAATATGAAAAAAAATGGAAATAAAAGGAGAAATAGATAACAATACAATGGTAGGGGACTTCAATATCCCACTTCAAACAATGGATAGATTGCACTTTTGACCAAATGGCTCTAGCAGATTTATATGGAACTTTCTGTCCAGCAACAGGAGAACATGTATTTTCTCCAGTATACATGGAGCATTTTCAGGATAGACCATATGTTAAGCCACAAAACCAGCATGAACAAATTTAAGAAGATCAAAATGATATCTAGCATCTATTTCAGACCACAGTGGTATGGAAGTAGAAAGTAATAACAGGAGAAATTTTGGAAAATTCACAAACGTGTGGAAATTAAGCAACATGCTCCTAGCAACCAATGGCTCAAATAAGTCAAAAGGAAAAATTTAAAATGTTTTCAGACAAATAATATTGAAAACACAACATACTCAAACCTAGGTCATGTAGCAGAAGCAGGTCTAAGAGAAAAATTTATAGCAACAAATGCATATAATAAAAGAAAATTGCAAATAAATAGTCCAACATTATACCTCAAGATACTAGTAAAAGAACAAACTAAACCCAAAATCAGCAGGTAGAAGGAAATAATTAAAATCAGAGCAGAAATAAATCAAATAGAGAATAGAAAAACCACAGAAAGAATCAATAAAACTAAGCTTGTTTTTTGAAAACAAAGATGATAAAATCTTAGCTAGTTTGACTAAGAAAAAAAGGGAAGAATTAAGTAAATACAATTTAAAAAATGAAAATGAAGAAAATACAAAAGACACTTCAGAAATAAAAAGGATCATAAAAGATTGCCATGAACAATTATATGCCAACAAATTGGATATTCTAAAGAAAATTGACACCTTTTTAGGAAAGTACAAATACAACCTACCAAAATTGAGACAGAAAGAAATCAAAAGCCTTAGCAAACTAATAACAACATCAAAAAAAAAGAGAGAGAGAGATTGAAGAAATAATCAAATATCTCTCAACAACAATAAAAAAAAAAAAAAAAGCCCAGGACCAGATGGCTTCACAGCTAAATTCTACCAAACATTCAAAGTAGTTAATACCAATACTTCTTTAAGTCTTCCATAAAAAATAGAGCTAAAGGAAATACTTTCAAATCTATTTGATAAGGCCAGTATCGTCTTACTACATAAGATAAAGACATCACAAGAAAAGAAAACTACAGGCCAATTTATCTGATAAATATTAATGCAAAATTTTTCCATAAAATATTATCAAGCCAAATCCAACAACATACAAAAATATTATACATTATAACAAGTGTGATTTATCCCTGCCATGCAAAGCTAGTTTAGCACATGTAAATTAATTAATATGATGCATCACATCAACCAAATGAAAGATAAAAACCACATAATCATCTCAATTGATGTAGAAAAATCATTCAACAAAGTCCAACATCCTTTCTTTATAAAAACTCTCAAGAGTTTAGGTATAGAAGGATTGATCTTTAATATAATAAAGATCATTTATGCAAAACTCACAACTAACATAATTAATGGGGGAATATTGAAAGCTTTTCCACTGTGATCTTGTACAAGGCAAGCTTGTGTACTCTTGTTATTTTTATTCAACATAACACTGAAAATATGAGCAGAAACAGTCAGACAAAAAAAATAAATAAAAAGCATCCAAATCAGAAAGAAAGAAGTAAAGTGATCTTCAGTTGTAGATGACATGATCTTATATGTGAAAAACACCTAAGATTCCACAAAAAAACTGTTAGAATGAAATGAATTCAGCAAAGTTGCCAGATGCAAAATCATCATACCCAAATTAGTAATATTTTTATACACAAATGATGACCTAACTTAAAAAGAAAACAAGAAGCCCATTTATGACAGCATAAAAAACTTAAGAATAAATTTAACTAAAGAGGTGAAAAATACATACATTGAAAACTATAAAACATTGATGAAAGAAATTAAAGGAGACACAAATAAATGGAAAGCTATCAAATGTTTATGGATTAGAAGAATTAATATTGTTAAAATGTCTACCTACTCAAAGCAATATATAGATTTAATGCAATCCCTAATAAAATCCCAATGACATTCTTCACAAAAACAGAAAACAATTCTAAAATCCTTATTGAACTATGAAAAACCCCAAAGAGCCAAAATAATTCAGCAAAAAGAAAATAAGTTGAAGGCATCACACTATCTGAATTAAAATTATATTATAAAGCTATAGTAATCAAAACAGCATGGTACTGGCATTAAAACAGACACATAGACCAGGGGAACAGAACACAGAGTCAAGGAATAAATCCAAGCATAAATGGTCAACTAGTTTTTGACAAGAACACCAAAAGGACCCAGTGGGGAAAGGCTAGTCTCTTCAATAAATGGTGCTGGGAAAAAAGGATTTACATATAAAAAAAGAATGAAATTGGACCCATATACCATACAACAAAAATCAACTCAACCAGTTGATTGAAAATCAACTCAACCAATATCTCCTGGATATTGGCCTTGGCAATGATTTTTGGATATCACATCAAAATCTCATGCCACAAAAGCAAAAATAAATAAATGGAATTACATCAAACTAAAAAGCTCTGCACAGCCTGACCAACATGGTGAAACCCCATCTCTACTAAAAATACAAAAATTAGCTGGGTGTG
>NW_012103798.1:841693-847208 GCF_000951045.1 Mandrillus leucophaeus
GATGCAAAATCATCATACCCAAATTAGTAATATTTTTATACACAAATGATGACCTAACTTAAAAAGAAAACAAGAAGCCCATTTATGACAGCATAAAAAACTTAAGAATAAATTTAACTAAAGAGGTGAAAAATACATACATTGAAAACTATAAAACATTGATGAAAGAAATTAAAGGAGACACAAATAAATGGAAAGCTATCAAATGTTTATGGATTAGAAGAATTAATATTGTTAAAATGTCTACCTACTCAAAGCAATATATAGATTTAATGCAATCCCTAATAAAATCCCAATGACATTCTTCACAAAAACAGAAAACAATTCTAAAATCCTTATTGAACTATGAAAAACCCCAAAGAGCCAAAATAATTCAGCAAAAAGAAAATAAGTTGAAGGCATCACACTATCTGAATTAAAATTATATTATAAAGCTATAGTAATCAAAACAGCATGGTACTGGCATTAAAACAGACACATAGACCAGGGGAACAGAACACAGAGTCAAGGAATAAATCCAAGCATATATGGTCAACTAGTTTTTGACAAGAACACCAAAAGGACCCAGTGGGGAAAGGCTAGTCTCTTCAATAAATGGTGCTGGGAAAAAAGGATTTACATATAAAAAAAGAATGAAATTGGACCCATATACCATACAACAAAAATCAACTCAACCAGTTGATTGAAAATCAACTCAACCAATATCTCCTGGATATTGGCCTTGGCAATGATTTTTGGATATCACATCAAAATCTCATGCCACAAAAGCAAAAATAAATAAATGGAATTACATCAAACTAAAAAGCTCTGCACAGCCTGACCAACATGGTGAAACCCCATCTCTACTAAAAATACAAAAATTAGCTGGGTGTGATGGAATGCCCCTGTAGTTGCAGATACTTGGGTGGCTGAGGCAGGAGAATTACCTGAACCCAGGAGACAGAAGTTGCAGTGAGCTGAGACTTCAATGAACCATCTACAACATGCTTAAATCTTCTGACTTGTCCTAAACACTTATCTTTTAAACAACCAGCTATTTCCCTTAGGGCAAGTATTTACCATACAATATCCTTTCTTTATAAAATATCTTTCCTTTATAACCTTCTTTGCATAGCCAGGGTATGGCATATTAACAAACCCAATAAAAAGTCCTAGCAGGCTCAGTGATAGTAAAATTTTCTTGATTCCTTTGTGCTGGTAACTATTATCCCTGCTATAAGGATAAAAATTAAGCAAAATACTTTCACAATGGAAACTCTCTGTCTGATATTCCAGTTTGAAGGGGTTACAGTATATAGTATCACTGCATACAGAGTGAGTATAGCAATTCCCGCAAGTGTGGTATAGTAGATAATTCTCATCTAAAATTTTACTTGCCAAGACATAACATTTCCCTTTTGGTGGGGGGATGTCTATGAAGTTGCAAATGCAATCCCATGAATAATTAAAATATCCTGCAAGTATGCATCAAAAAGAAGTTCTAATGTCTGGCACCGCATCTCAAGAGGAAAACTAGAAATGACTGAAGATAAAGGTGGGACTGAGTAGGATAAGTAGCCCTTGCTCATTTACTTATCCTTTATGGTTTTCAGCTTAAGAACTCCTATTTCTTCACATTGATATCCAGGATGTTCCTCTGGGCTGTCAGAGGTTGCCATCTGTCAGCTTTCCAGGATTTGACTCGAGTATGATGTATCCAGAAGTTTGATGTACCTGTAACTTTTACCACTAAGGGAGTTGAAAGAAGAACAGTGTAGCGCCCTTCCTAGCTTGGGCTTAGGGGAGAAGAGAGAGAAGGGGGAGCTTTTACCAATATCAAAACTCCTGGGTTAAATAAAGGTGGTCCTAGTTCTCAGGGTTGGGCTTTTGCTAGTTGAGTTAATTCCTGTTCAAAGTGAGCCAGAGAGGTTACATGCTTCTTTTGTTACCTCAGAGGCCTTTTCTTTTTTCTTTTCTTTTCTTTTTTTTTTTGTTATACTTTAAGTTCTGGGGTACATGTGCAGAACGTTCAAGTTTGTTGCATAGGTATACTCATGCCATGGTGGTTTGCTGCACCCATCAATCCGTCCTCTACATTAGGTATTTCTTCTAATGCTATCCCTCCCATAGCCCCCGCCCCCCTACAAGCCACAGTGTGTGATGCTCCCCTCCCTGTGTCCGTGTGTTCTCATTATTCAACTCCCACTTATGAGTGAGAACATGTGGGGTTTGGTTTTCTGTTCCTGTGTTAGTTTGCTGAGTATGATGGTTTCCAGCTTTATCCATGACTCTGCAAAGGACATGAACTAATCCCTTTTTATGGCTGCATAATATCCCATGGTGTATATGTGTCACATTTTCTTTATCCAGTCTATCATTGATGGGCATTTGGGTTGGTTCCAAGTCTTTGCTATTGTGAACAGTGCTGCAATAAACATATATGTGCATGTGTCTTTACAGTAGAGTGATTTATAATCCTTCGGGTACATACCTAGTAAGGGATTGCTGGGTCAAATGGTATTTCTGGTTCTAGATCCTTGAGGAATTGTCACACTGTCTTCCACAATGATTGAACTAATTTGCACTCCTCCCAACAGCGTAAAAGCATTCCCATTTCTCCACATCCTCTCCAGCATCTGTTGTTTCCTGACTTTTTAATGATTGCCATTCTAACTGATGTGAGTTGGTATCTCATTGTGATTTTGATTTGCATTTCTCTAATGACCAGTGATGATGACCTTTTTTTTCATACGTTTGTTGGTCAGAGGCCTTTTCTGTATGGCATGGAAATGCTTCTACCTAGTTAATAAAAGCATCTACCCACATCAGGAGTTATTGGATGCAGTTTGTCTTTGGCATGTGGATGAAGTCTATTTGCCAGTCCTCCCGTGGATAGTTTCCCATCCTTTGGGTTTGAGAATGAAGGAGCTGTCTGTTCAGGTGATTATTTTTTAAGACAGACGTCACAAGCATTAACAACCTGTTTTACTGTTCTTAGTAAGTTCTCTCCTGAAAACAATTTCTGGGCGGGCACACTGATAATGTTTATCATTTCCCAAGTGAAAAACTTGGTGAAGGATTTTAAGGACTTTCCACTGGCTGGAGGCTGGCAAGTGGAGCTTGCCATCCTCTGACTGCAGCCATCCTAGGGCTGGAAGGTATACCCTTAAGAAGTGGCCCATTCTATTTCTGCAGGGGAGTACTGAGGCTTGATTTCTCTTATGGAGCCTTCCCAGATTAGAGGGGTTTCAAGTGTGTTGATATCATGAGGCTTCCTTGCTGCGGACTTGGTTGCCTTATCAGCTAGGTTGTTTCCTTTGGCTATTTCACCTATTCCATTCTGGTGTCCCTTACAATGCATCATTGCTACTGCTCATGGAAAGAAAACTGAGGATAATAACCTGTTAATTTCCTGATGTTATTTTATAGGAGATTCATTGGTGGTAAGAAAGTGCCTTTCCTTCCAAATGGTAGCATGAGCATGGAGAACTAGCAAAGCATACTTGGAGTCAGTGTAAATGTTAGTGACCTTTCCCTTGCTTAAGTCAAGTGCTCTTGTAAGAGCTATCAGTTGGGCTAGTGGAGCGCTTGGGTCCAAAGAGAGGTGCACTTCCGTTAACATCATTCAGAGTGACTATTGCATATCCTGCCGTATGAACTTCTTGCTCTACAAAGGAGCTTTCATCCATGAAGAAGGTCCCATCTGGATTTTCTAGAGGAATTTCACTGAGATATTCCCTGGCTGCACAGGTCTGTACCACAACTTGTTCACAATCATGTACAGGCTGAAGATGATAAAGAGAAATGAGAAAAAGGCATGCCTTTAGTCTCCTTCCTTTTGATGTGACCAAGGGTGGAGAGGAAGACAGTGAAGGCGTCCCCCCTCCTGTTTTCCCTTCATGGTTCCTGGGGTCCCGGCACCTTGTTGTGCCACCATGGTTGTGGGTGTGACTTCCCCCACCATGGAACCAGAGGAACTCGACGAGTTTTAGTCACCCTCACCCATGCTACTCTAGTCCTCTGCCTGTGATTTCCCTTTGACTTCCTGGACTTGAGTGGCCTGTGTGACTCCCCCAAAAATGGATCTCAGGAGATACTATGTAACAGTTGCATTTAGGCAATTGTTGCACTTCCCTCCTTAATGAAGGAAGTGTGCTGGTTTCAACTCTATATCCTGCTATTTTGGCCCATGCTAAAGCATTTACCCTTAGAGAATAGTTCTAGTTAACTTCCAGACTTAAAATTCCCTTACTAATTAAGTACCATTCTAATTGGAGGCACAATAGGTGCCTTAAAAGAATGTAGGGACTAAATGGCCATTTTCCTGTTGATAAGACAGTATTGAGACTAAAATTTGGTTCTGGAGGACATTTTACTCCTAATTGTTGAAGGCAGAGCTTTCCTCTTCACAGGAACAGAATAAAGCCTGGTTTCTAGCAGAGAGGCGCAAAAAGGGGAGAGAATTGGAAAGCTAGAGTGTTTTGGTAAAGGACTCACAATGTGCCTCATGGATAGGATTTCTATTCCACTAGGTGGCACTGTTGACCTTGAGATGGCATGTGCTCACCAGACCAAGGGCAGAGTGACCATGACATGCCACATGCTCTCCAGAGGCAGAGACCTGGAAATGCCATGCACTGTCCAGACCAAAGGCAGAGAGAGATCTAGAAATGCCATGTGCTCTCCAGAAAAAGGGCAGAGAGAGAGACGCTCGCTGTGGGGGTGGGGGGACCCTCTGTTCCTCGAAAATCACAAAGACGCCTTCCCTTGAGCTATTACTAGGACATTCCCTCATCTTGCCAAACAAGATTACTTCCCTGAACTGTAAAACTTCCCACACATTGCATACATCCGGAGAGGATAAAAGATATGGTGGTCGCAGACAGGAAAGGAGGAAATTATGATAGGAAAGTTGGAGATCCGGTTGCCAACACCCCAGTAGGTGGTTGAAGGCTGGGGTCAGTCCAGAAACCTTTGGATAACACCAGGGGGTAGCCCCAGCCAGAAATCCTCAGTTGTCCCAGGACTTCTTCTAGCCCCATGTGATGGCTAAGTCCTCTGTGAAAGGAAGCTGCTTCAAACATGGCCAATATGCCCAGCAACCTGTGGGTACTGGGGGATTCTCCATGTTCTCCCCAGTAAGCCTGTCCCCCAAATCTTGTGAGGCTGGCAGCCACACTAATCATTTTTAAATCGCCGAAGGGGGCCCAGTATTTGATCTGATTTGGTTCTAAAATGGAGGCCGAAAGCCTCGGAATGGAAGGACTAAGTTGGAGTCTGCTCCTCTACTCACCATTTCAATGAATGTTGTACCTTGGTATTCCAGACAAGGTCCCTAATATGAAGCAGCTATGTTGTTTGTGGTATAAACCTGGGATTCATCATCATGCACCAGGAAAATTTAGGACACCGACACACATGAGGAGTTTAAGAGTGGAGGTTTGCACTGCTCAGTGAAATAAAAGAGGACACAAACAAATGGAAGAACATACCATGCTCATGGATAGGAAGAATCAATATAGTAAAAATGGCCATA
>NW_012103798.1:848243-850516 GCF_000951045.1 Mandrillus leucophaeus
GGGGAGAGATAGCACCAGGAGATATACCTAATGTAAATGATGAGTTAATGGGTGCAGCACACCAACATGGCACATGTATACATATGTAAAAAACCTGCACTTTGTGCACATGTACCCTAGAACTTAAAGTATAAAAAAAAAAAAGAGTGGAGGTTTAATAGGCAGAAGAGAAGAGAAAGAGAAACAGCTTTCTCTGTAGAGAAAGGGGTCTCTGAGTGGAAAGTAACAGCACAGGCGGCAAATGCACAGGATTTGAGTCCAGTTTGAGGAGGTAGTGTCTGATTAACATAGAGCTTACAGATTGGTTCAATCAGGTATGACATTTATATAGTGCATGGAGAAGGCTGTTGCCCACCCTAATCTTTTTATGCAAATGGACTTTCCAGTCGATTGTTGCAATCTCGTCTGCTCCTTACAGTACACATGGCTGACAAAGAGAAGGGAATGTGGAGCTGCTATCTTGAAAACATCTAGTCCTTAGTTCCTGTTGGTATTCACCCATGCAAGCTCCCACCTTGCTTGTGTATGTCTACAGCCCAAATTTACAGGCTGCTCTTTGTTAGAAAATGATTTAGGGCTGCTTGTCATTAAAAAGAAAAGGCTTACCGAGGACTCCTATACCCTTGCTACCTGCCTAAGAGATTTCTTCTTAACTCCTATATCATAATGAAATATCATGTACCCATTAATGGTTTTCAAAGAATATTCATATTTCCAAAAAGTATTTGATGTTTTCAAAGAATATCCAATGATATGAGAAAGCATTTGCAATGTAATTTTATTTTTAAAATTGGAGTATAAAACATCTAAATCTGTAGATAAAAGTATTAAAAGAAAATAGAGTAACATGTTAAAAGTAAACAACTAATGAAGGACATAAAATCATATTTATTTTCTTTTGTGTAGTTTTTGTATTCCAAATTTTCTGTAATAAACATGCATTCCTTTTATAATCAGATTTTTAAAAAATGTGTATGTCCCAGTTTCTCAGAGATTTCCTCTCTGTGGATTTCTTTACACTTGCATATAACCTTATAAAGAAATAGATTTTTAGCTCCAAAGAATAGCCCTAATAGCTTGCATCTTAGCTACCTTGGCAGGTAGAAGAATTACTTGTGTAGTCAGCCTCTCATTCTTCCTCACTGATATGGTTTGGCTCTGTGTCCCCACCAAAATCTCATCTTGAATTGTACTCCCATAATTCCCGTGTGATGTGGGAGGGGCTCAATAAGAGATAATTGGAATCATGGGGGTGGTTCCCCCATACTGTTCTCATGATAGTGACTAAGTCTCATGAGATCTGATGGTTTTATCAGGGGTTTCCACTTTTGCATCTTCCTCATCTTCTCTAGCTGCCGCCACGTAAGAAGTGCCTTCCCCCTCCCACCATAGGGGGCCTCCCAGCCAAGTGGAACTGTAAATCTAACTGAACCTCTTTTTCCTCCTGGCCTTGGGTATGTTTTTATCAGCATTGTGAAAACAAACTAATACAGAAAATTGGTACCAGCAGAGTGGGGCATTGCTGAAAAGATACCCCAAAATGTGGAAGTGACTTTTGAACTGGGTAACAAGCAGAGGTTGAAACAGTTTGGAGGGCTCAGAAGAAGAAAGAAGAATGCAGGAAAGTTTGGAACTCCCTAGAGACTTGTTGAATGGCTTTGACCAAAAGCCCGATAAGAATATGGACAATAAGGTCCAGGCTGAGGTGGCCTCAGATGGAGATGAGGAACTTGTTGGGAACTGGAGCAAAGGCAGCATTTGTTATGTTTTAGCAAAGAGACTGGTGGCATTTTGCCCCTGCCCTAGAGATTTGTGGAACTTTGAACTTGAGAGAAATGATTTAGGGTGTCTTATGAAAGAAATTTCTAAGCAGCAAAGCATTCAAGAGCTAACTTGGGTGCCGCTAAAGGCATTCAGTTTTATAAGGGAAGCACAGTATAAAAGTTTGGAAAATTTGCAGCCTGACAATGTGATAGAAAAGAAAAACCCATTTTTTGAGGAGAAATTCAAGTTGGCTGCAGAAATTTGTGTAAGTAAAAAGGAGTTGAATGTTAATCCCCAAGACAATGGGGAAAATGTCTTCAGGGCATGTCAGAGGTCTTCATGGCAGCCCCTCCCATCACAGGCCTGGAGGCCTAGAAGAAAATGGTTTTGTGGGTGGGGCCCAGGGTCCCCAAGCTGTGTGCAGCCTAGGGACTTGGTGCCCTGCATCCCAGCTGCTCCAGCCATGGCTGAAAGGGGCCAATGTAGAGCTCGGGCCGTGACTTCAGAGG
>NW_012103798.1:850566-886328 GCF_000951045.1 Mandrillus leucophaeus
GGGCTGCTTGTCATTAAAAAGAAAAGGCTTACCGAGGACTCCTATACCCTTGCTACCTGCCTAAGAGATTTCTTCTTAACTCCTATATCATAATGAAATATCATGTACCCATTAATGGTTTTCAAAGAATATTCATATTTCCAAAAAGTATTTGATGTTTTCAAAGAATATCCAATGATATGAGAAAGCATTTGCAATGTAATTTTATTTTTAAAATTGGAGTATAAAACATCTAAATCTGTAGATAAAAGTATTAAAAGAAAATAGAGTAACATGTTAAAAGTAAACAACTAATGAAGGACATAAAATCATATTTATTTTCTTTTGTGTAGTTTTTGTATTCCAAATTTTCTGTAATAAACATGCATTCCTTTTATAATCAGATTTTTAAAAAATGTGTATGTCCCAGTTTCTCAGAGATTTCCTCTCTGTGGATTTCTTTACACTTGCATATAACCTTATAAAGAAATAGATTTTTAGCTTCAAAGAATAGCCCTAATAGCTTGCATCTTAGCTACCTTGGCAGGTAGAAGAATTACTTGTGTAGTCAGCCTCTCATTCTTCCTCACTGATATGGTTTGGCTCTGTGTCCCCACCAAAATCTCATCTTGAATTGTACTCCCATAATTCCCGTGTGATGTGGGAGGGGCTCAATAAGAGATAATTGGAATCATGGGGGTGGTTCCCCCATACTGTTCTCATGATAGTGACTAAGTCTCATGAGATCTGATGGTTTTATCAGGGGTTTCCACTTTTGCATCTTCCTCATCTTCTCTAGCTGCCGCCACGTAAGAAGTGCCTTCCCCCTCCCACCATAGGGGGCCTCCCAGCCAAGTGGAACTGTAAATCTAACTGAACCTCTTTTTCCTCCTGGCCTTGGGTATGTTTTTATCAGCATTGTGAAAACAAACTAGTACAGAAAATTGGTACCAGCAGAGTGGGGCATTGCTGAAAAGATACCCCAAAATGTGGAAGTGACTTTTGAACTGGGTAACAAGCAGAGGTTGAAACAGTTTGGAGGGCTCAGAAGAAGAAAGAAGAATGCAGGAAAGTTTGGAACTCCCTAGAGACTTGTTGAATGGCTTTGACCAAAAGCCCGATAAGAATATGGACAATAAGGTCCAGGCTGAGGTGGCCTCAGATGGAGATGAGGAACTTGTTGGGAACTGGAGCAAAGGCAGCATTTGTTATGTTTTAGCAAAGAGACTGGTGGCATTTTGCCCCTGCCCTAGAGATTTGTGGAACTTTGAACTTGAGAGAAATGATTTAGGGTGTCTTATGAAAGAAATTTCTAAGCAGCAAAGCATTCAAGAGCTAACTTGGGTGCCGCTAAAGGCATTCAGTTTTATAAGGGAAGCACAGTATAAAAGTTTGGAAAATTTGCAGCCTGACAATGTGATAGAAAAGAAAAACCCATTTTTTGAGGAGAAATTCAAGTTGGCTGCAGAAATTTGTGTAAGTAAAAAGGAGTTGAATGTTAATCCCCAAGACAATGGGGAAAATGTCTTCAGGGCATGTCAGAGGTCTTCATGGCAGCCCCTCCCATCACAGGCCTGGAGGCCTAGAAGAAAATGGTTTTGTGGGTGGGGCCCAGGGTCCCCAAGCTGTGTGCAGCCTAGGGACTTGGTGCCCTGCATCCCAGCTGCTCCAGCCATGGCTGAAAGGGGCCAATGTAGAGCTCGGGCCGTGACTTCAGAGGGTGCAAACCCCAAGCCTTAGCAGTTGAGCCTGCGAGTGCACAGAAGTCAAGAATTGAGGTTTGGGAACCTCTGCCTAGATTTCAGAAGATGTATGGAAATTCCTGGATACTCAGGCAGAAGTTTGCTGCAGGGGCAGGGCACCTATGGAGAACCTCTGCTAGGGCAGTACAGAAGGGAAATGTGAAGTCAGAACCCCCACACAGAGTCCCTACTGGGGCATGGCCTAGTGGAACTGTAAGAAGAAGTCCACTGTCCTCCAGACTCCAGAATAGTAGATCCTCCAACAGCTTGCACTGTTCATCTGGAAAAGCTGCAGACACTCAATGCCAGCCCATGAAAGTAACTGGGAGTGAGACTGTATCCTGCAAAGCCACAGGAGCAGAGCTGCTCAAGACCACGGAACACCACCTCTTGCATCAGTGTGACCTGGATGTGAGACCTGGAGTCAAAGGAGATCATTTTGGAGCTTTAAATTTTGACTGCCCCACTGAATTTCGGACTTGCATGGCCCCTGTAACCACTTTGTTTTGGCCAATTTCTCCCATTTGGAATGACTCTATTTACCTAATAACTGTACCCCCATGGTATCCGGGAAATCAGTAGCTTGCTTTTGATTTTGCTGTCTCATAGGTGGAAGGAACTCACCTTCTCTCAGATGAGACTTTGGGCTGTGGATTTTTGGGCTAAGGCTGAAGTGAATTAAGACTTTGGGGAACTGTTGGGAAAGCATAATTGGTTTTAAAACGCAAGGACATGAGATTTGGAGAGGCCTAGGTGGAATAATATGGTTTGGCTCTGTCCCCACCCAAATCTCATCTTGAATCGTCCTCTCATAATTCCCATGTCTTGTGGGAGGGACCCGATGGGTGATAATTTGAATCATGAGGGCAGTTTGCACCATACTTTTCTCATGGTAGTGAATAAGTCTCATGAGATCTGATGGTTTTATCAGCGGTTTCCTCTTTTGCATCTTCCTCATTTTCTCTTGGTGCCACCATGTAAGAGAGCTTTTTCCTTCCCGCCATGATTCTGAGGCCTCCCCAGCCATGTGGAACTGTAAATTCAATTAAGCCTCTTTTTCTTCCCAGTCTCAGATATATCTTTATCAGCAGCATGAAAATGAACTAATACACTCACCCCTCTGCTCAAATCACAGTGCATAGTAGGAGAACCTCACAAGTGGCTTCAGAGTTACTGATGAGAAAGAGACAAAGTAGCAGAGACTGGCCAAGCAGGCATAGCCATTACCATCAGAGACCTGTCGGTAGGTTGTCTTCTCTGGATCAACTGAGATAACAACCATTTATTTTTGTATAATCAATAGGCTTCAGCTATGCAATTCATCCACATTTGCTATGAAGGTTGTGGCGTCCAGCACCTCAGAATAATTTCAAGCCAGGTTTTTCAGGGATGCTTGATCTCAGAAAAGAAGTCATAGCAGGAGAAGCACGGTCCTTTCGAGTCATCTTTCGACTTACTATCCAGCCTTGACTCTAGATGTGAAAGACAACAGCAGGTGCATATTGTGCTGGTTTCATAGTTTCTGAAGGCATGTTCCACCTACTTTGTAAATTTGTAGTATTATTAATTGCTATTCTTTAGCACTCATATTCTATTATTTTGGGGCATCTTGCCAACAATAATGAGTAATTTTTCACATCAGTCTGAAGAGAAAGGTCAGCATTAGTAGCATCATTATCCTCTGAAACATACGAGAATATTATGAAATATGAAATCACAGCAGTCATTGGCAAAGCCAAAATTACAGAGGGTCCTCAACTTACAATCGCTCAACTTATGATTTTTCAACTTTGTGATGGAGCAAAAGCCATTCTCATTCAGTAGAAACCGTTCTTTGAGTACCCACTCAACTATTCTGTTTTTCATTTTCAGTACCATATTCAATAAGTAAAATGAAATGTTTAACACTTATTCTAAAATAGGTTTTGTGTTAGATGATTTTGCCCAACTGTAGGTTAATTTAAGGTAGGCTAGGATAAGCTATGACATTCAGTAGGTTAGGGGTATTAAATTCATCTTCAACTTATGATAGTTTCATCTTACAATGTGTTTATCAAAATGTAAACCCATCATAAGTCGATGAGCATCTGTAAACATATATTCTTTTTCCTTAACAGAAGTTTCATAGAATCAAAGAATTTTTCTGCTGAAAGTTAAAAGATGTATTATTTATATATAAGATAAATAAAGTGGTTGTGATTTGCTCTCATCTCAAGAAAAATACTGTGTATTTTTAAAATTAAGCAACATGATCACAATGTCTTGGTCACAATTGACTCTATAAACAGCAAAAAGTAACTACACTGAAATCAGAAAGACAAAGATCTAACCTGAGAGTTACCACAAAGAAAATCAACCATCTATTTTGCATCTTTTACTGCCTTTGAAACGGGTAGCTAATAATGTCTACTTCCAAACCTCACAAAAAAATTATGTCTCTAAAATAAATTTCAGAGTTCTTTCAAACAAATTTACAAGAAAAAAACAGCCCCATCAAAAAGTGGGCAAAGGATATGAACAGACACTTCTCAAAAGAAGACTTTTATGCAGCCAACAGACACATCAAAAAATGCTCATCACTGGTCATCAGAGAAACGCAAATCAAAACCACAGTGAGAAACTATCTCACGCCAGTTAGAATGGCAATCATTAAAAAGTCAGGAAACAACAGGTGCTGGAGAGGATGTGGAGAAATAGGAATGCTTTTACACTATTGGTGGGAGTGTAAATTAGTTCAACCATTGTGGAAGACAGTGTGGCAATTCCCCAAGGATCTAGAACTAGAATTACTATTTGAACCAGCAATCCCATTACTGGGTATACACCCAAAGAATTATAAATCATGCTACTATAAAGACACATGCACATGTATGTTTATTGCAGCACTATTGACAATAGCAAAGACTGAAACCAACACAAATGTCCACCAATGATAGACTGGATAAAGAAAATGTGGCACATATACACCATGGAATACTGTGTAGCCATAAAAAAGGATGAGTTCATGTCCTTTGAAGGGACATGCATAAACCTGGAAACCATCATTCTCAGCAAACTATCACAAGCACAGAAAACCAGACACCGCGTGTTCTCACTCATAGGTGGGAACTGAACAATGAGATCACTTGGACACAGGGCGGGGAACATCACACACCAGGGCCTGTCAGGGGGTCGGGGGCTGGGGGAGGGATAGCACTAGGAGAAATATCTAATGTAAATGATGAGTTAATGGGTGCAGCAAACCAATTTGGCCCATGTATACCTATGTATCAAACCTGCACGTTGTGCACATGTACCCTAGAACTTAAAGTATTATAAAAAATAATTAAAAAATAAAAAAATTGATTTCAGAGTTCTTTAAGAATAATAAAGTGCAAATAAAATGTTTTTATATGAAAATGAAGTGATACATATATAGATACAGGTTATCTATACAATAGAAGTGATATATAGATTACATCCCAATCTATATCTATTTATATATCACTTTATCTTCATATTAAAACATATATATATATAATTTTATTTTAAGTTCTAGGGTCCATGTGCAGGATGTGCAGGTATGTTACATAGGTAAATGTGTGCCATGGTGGTTTGCTGCACCTATCAACCCATCAACCCATCACCTAAGTATTAAGTAGTAATACTTAATATCTAAGTAGGTAGTAGGAGAGCCTCACAGGTGGCTTAGCTATTTTTCCCGATGCTCTCCCTTCCTGCCAAACCCCGCCATGAACGGGTACCAGTGTGTATTCTTCCCCTCCCTGTATCCAGTGTTCTCATTGTTCAGCTCCCACTTATGAGTGAGAACATGTGGTGTTTGCTTTTCTGTTCCAGGGTTACTTTGCTGAGGATGATGGCTTCTAGCTCCCTTCATGTCCCTGCAAAGGACAGGATCTCATTTCTTTTTTATGGCTGCATAGAATTCCATGGTGTATATGTACCACATTTTCTTTATCCAATCTATCATTGATGGGCATTTGGATTGCTTTCATGTCTTTGTTATTATGAATAGTGTTGCCATGAACACATATGTGCACGTATCTTTATAACAGAATGATTTCTATTCCTTTGGGTAATACCCAGTAATGTGATTGCTGGTCAAATGACATTCGTGGTATTAGGTCTTTGAGGAATTGCCACACTGTCCTCCACAATGTTTGAACTAATTTATATTCCTACAGTGTAAAAGCATTCCTATCTCTCACAGTTTTGTCAGCATCTGTTATTTCTTGACTTTTTTTTTTTTTTTTTTTTGAGACGGAGTCTCTATTGCCCAGGCTGGAGTGCAGTAACGCAATCTTGACTCGCTGCAACCTCTGCCTCCTGGGTTCAAACAATTCTCCTGCCTCAGCCTCCTGAGTAGCAGGGATTACAGGCCCATGCCACTACGCCGAGATAATTATTTGTATTTTTAGTAGAGACAGGGTTTCATCATATTGCTCAGGCTGGTCTCAAACTCCTGACCCCAAGAGATCTGCCCACCTTGGCCTCCCAAAGTGCTGGGATTACAGGTGTGAGCCACTGTGCCCGGCCTCTTGACTTTCTAATAATCACCATTTTGACTGGCATGAAGTGGTATCTCATTGTGGTTTTGATTGCATTTCTCTAGTGATCAGTGATGTTGAGCTCTTTTTCATACATTTTTGGCAGCATAGATGTCTTTTTTTTTTTTTTTTTTTTTTTTTTGAGATGGAGTCTCCCTCTGTCACCCAGGCTGGAGTGCAGTGGCATGATCTCTGCTCCTGTCTCTGTCACCCAGGCTGGAGTGCAGTGGCATGATCTCTGCTCACTGCAAGCTCCGCCTCCTGGGTTCACGCCATTCTCCTGCCTCAGCCTCCCAAGTAGTTGGTACTACAGGCACCCTCCACCATGCCCAGCTAAATTTTTTGTACCTTTAGTAGAGATGGGGTTTCACCATGTTAGCCAGGATGGTCTCGATCTCCTGACCTTGTGATCTACCCGCCGTGGCCTCCCAAAGTGTGGGGATTACAGGCAAGAGCCACCGCGCCCAGCCAAATGTTTTCTTTTGAGACTTGTTTGTTCATGTCCTTTGTCCACTTTTTAATGGGGTTGTTTTTTTCTTGTAAATTTAAGTTCCTTGTAGATTCTCTATATTAGACCTTTGTCAGATGGATAGATTGCAATAATTTTGTCCCATTCTGTAGATTGTCTATTCACTCTGACAATAGTTTCTTTTGCTGTGCAGAAGCTCTTTAGTTTAATTAGATCCCATTTGTCAATTTTTGCTTTTTGTTGCAATTGCTTTTGACATTTTCATCATGAAATCTTTGCCCATAGCTATGTCCTGAATGGTATTGCCTAGATTTTCTTCTAGGGGTTTTATAGTTTTGGGTTTTACATTTAAGGCTTTAATCCATCTTGAGTTAATTTTTGTATAAACTA
Organism: Mandrillus leucophaeus; assembly: GCF_000951045.1. NCBI lineage: Eukaryota > Metazoa > Chordata > Mammalia > Primates > Cercopithecidae > Mandrillus > Mandrillus leucophaeus. Next base: position 857,694 of record NW_012103798.1, read on the forward strand.
TAAGGAAGGGGTCCAGTTTCAATTTTCTGCTTATGTCCAGTCAATTTTCCCAGCACCATTTATTAATAGGAAATCCATTCTCCATTGCTTGTTTTTTTCAGGTTTGTCGAAGTTCAGATGATTGTATGTGTGCAGTCTTATTTCTGAGTTCTCTATGCTGTTCCATTGGTCTATGTGTCTGTTTTTGTACAAGTACCATGCTGTTTTGGTTAGTGTAGCCTTGTAGTACAGTTTGAAGTTGGGTAGCATGATGCCTCCAACTTCCTTCTTTTTGCTTTTTTTGGTTCCAAATGAATTTTAAACTAGTTTTTTCTAATTCTGTGAAGAATGTCAATGGTAGTTTGATGGGAATAGCATTGAATCTACAAATTACTTGGGCAGTATGGCTATTTTCATGATATTGATTCTTCCTATCCATGAGCATGGAATGTTTTTCCATATGTGTCCTCTCTGGTTTCCGTGAGCAGTGATTTGTAGCTTTCCTTGAAGAGATCCTTCACTTCCCTTGTTAGCTGTATTCCTAGTTATTTTATTCTCTTTGTAGCAATTGTGAATGAGAGTTCATTCATGATTTGGCTCTCTGCTTGTCTATTGTTAGTGTATAGGAATGCTTGTGATTTTTGCACATTGATTTTGTATCCTGAGACTTTGCTGAAGTTGCTCATCAGTTTAAGGAGATTTTGGGCTGAGACAACATGATTTTCTAGAAATAGGATCATGTCATCTGCAAACAAAGACAATTTGACTTCCTCTCTTCCTATTTGAATACACCTCCCTCTTTTTCTGTTGATTGGAATAGTTTCAGAAGGAATGGTACCAGCTCCTCTTTGTACCTCTGGTAGTGAATCCGCCTGGTCCTGGACTTCTTTAGGTTGGTAGGCTATTAATTATTGCCTCAATTTCAGAACCTGAAATTGGTCTATTAAGGGATTCGACTTCTTCCTGGTTTAGTCTTGGGAGGGTGTATGTGTCCAGGAATTTATCCATTTCCTCTAGATTTTCTAGTTTATTTGCATAGAGGTGTTTATAGTATTCTCTGATGATTGTTTGTGTTTCTGTGGGGTCAGTGGTGATATCCCCTTTATCATTTTTTTTGTTGTGTCTGTTAGATTCTTCTCTTCTTCTTTATTAATCTAGCTAGCAGGCTATCTATTTTATTAATATTTTCAAAAAAGCAGCTCCTGGATTCATTGAGTTTTTGAAGAGTTTTCCTGTCTCTATCTCCTTCAATTCGGCTCTGAGCGTGGTTATTTCTTGTCTTCTGCTAGCTTTGAGGTTTGTTTGTTCTTGATTCTCTAGTTCTTTTAGTTGTGATGTTGGGATGTCAATTTGAGATCTTTCTAGCTTTTTGATGTGGGCATTTAGTGCTTATAAGTTTCCTTCTTAACACTGCTTTTGCTACATCCCAGATAGTCTGGTATGTTCTCTCTTTGTTCTCATTAGTTTCAAATAATTTGTTGATTTCTGCCTTAATTTCATTATTTACCTAGGAATCGTTCAGGAGCAGGTTGTTCAATTTCCATGTAGTTGTGGTTTTCCTCCATTTCTTTATTTTGAGCCTATGTGTGTCTTTCCATGTGAGATGGGTCTCCTGAACATAGCACACCGATGGATCTTGACTTTTTATCCAGCTTGCCATTCTATTCTTTTAATCGGGGCATTTAGTCCACTTACATTTAAGGTTATGTGTGAATTTGATCCTGTCATCATGATGCTGGTTGGTTATTTTACAGATTTGTTAATGTAGTTGCTTCATAGTGTCATTGGTCTGTGTATGTCAGTGTGTTTTTGTAGTGGCTGGTAATGGTTTTTCCTTTCCATTTTCAGTGCCTCTTTTAGGAGCTCTGTCAAGGCAGGCCTGTTGGTGACAAATTTCCTTAGCATTTGCTTGTCTGAAAAGGATTTTATTTCTCCTTCACTTATGAAGCTTAGTTTGGCAGATATAAAATTCTGGGTCGAAAATTCTTTAAGAATGTTGAATATTGGTCTCCAATCTCTTCTGGCTGGTAGGGTTTCTGCTGAGATGTCCAGTGTTAGTCTGATGGGCTTCCCTTTGTAGGTGACCCAGCCTTTCTCTCTAGGTGCCTTTAACATTTTTTCCTTCATTTCGACCTTGGAGAATCTGATGATTATGTGTTTTCAGGTTGGTCTTCTCATGGAGTATCTTACTGAGGTTCTCTGGATTTCCTGAATTTGAATGTTGGCCTGTCTTGGTAGGTTGGAGAAATTCTCTTGGACGATATCTTGAATTATGTGTTCCAAATTGGTTCTATTTTCCCTGTTTCTTTCAGGTACCCCATCAGTTGTAGGTTTGGTCTTTTTACATAATCTCAGAGTTCTTGGAAGTTTTGTTTGTTCCTTTTCATTCTTTTTTCTTCAATCTTGTCTACCTGTCTTTTTTCAGCAAGACAGTCTTTAAGCTCTGAGATTCTCTTCTCTGCTTGGTCTATTCAGCTATTGACACTTGTGATTGCACTGCGAAGTTCTTGTGTTGTGTTTTTCAGCTCTATCAGGTTATGTTCCTCTCTAAACTGGTTATTCTGGTTAATGGCTCCTGTAATGTTTTCATGATTCTTAGCTTCTTTGCATTGGGTTAGAATATTCTCCTTTAGCTCAGTGAATTTTGTTATTACCTACCTTCTGAAGCCTACTTCTGTCAATTCATCCATCTCAGTCTCAGCCTAGTTCTGTGCCCTTGCTGCAGTGGTGCTGCAATCATCTGGAGGAGAAGAGGTACTCTGGCTTTTGGAATTTTCAGCATTTTTGTGTTGATTTTTTTCTTTTTCGTGGGTTTATATGCCTTCAATCTTTGAGCCTGCTTACTTTTGGATGGGGTTTTTGTGGGGTGTCTTTTGTTGATGTTGTTGCTGTTTTTTAACAGTCCAGTCCCCCTTCCACAGGAATGCTACAGTTTGCTGGGGGTCCACTCCAGACCCTATTCACCTGGGTCCCTCCCACACCTAGAGGTATCACCAGTGGAGCCTGCAGAACAGCAAAGATGGCTGCCCACTCCTTCCTCTGGGAGCTCCATCCCAGAGGGGTACCAACCTGATGTTGGCCAGAACCCTCCTGTATGAGGTGTCTGGTGACTCCTGTTGGGCTGTCTCACCTAGTCAGGAGGCATAGGGCCATGAACCCACTTGAAGAAGCAGTCTGGCTGTCCCTTGGCAAAGTGGGTGTGCTGCACTGGAGAGACTCCCACTCATCCAGACTCCACGGCCTCCTCAGATCCAGTGGGGCTAAAGATTAAGTCTGTTGAACCAGAGACCATTGCCACCCCTACCCCCAGGGACTCCATCTCAGGGAGAATAGAGGTCTGTCAGTAAACCCCTGGCTGGAATTGCTGAAATTTCCACAGGGAGGCCCTGTCCAGTGAGTGGGGATGGATCTAGGTCTCACCTAAAGAAGCAGCCTGACCACAATCTGCCACAGCCCCTGTGCTGTGCTGTGGGAAATTCCTCCTGGTCCAAACCGCCAAGTCTCCCCAGCACCACCATGGGAAAACAGCTGACTGGAGCGGAAGTGATTGTGGCTGCCCCTCCCCGTGGAAACTCAGTCATCTTAGGCAGTCTGCAGCTCAGCCTACTGCCACTGGCCACAACCTGAGCGGCCACCGAGCATTTGCACATCTCTGTGCTTGGGACCCAAGGCCCTGGTGGCATGGGCTCACAAGGGGATCTCCTGATCTGTGGGTTGCACAGATCTGTGGCAAAAGCGTTGTTTCTCTGGCAAGGTCGCACAATCACTTACTGCCTCCCTTGGCTAGGGGGTGAGAGTTCCCCTTACCCCATGCATCTCTCAGGTGAATTGTCGCTCCATCCTGCTTTTGTTCCCTCTCCATGGGTCACAGTGAGAGAACCTGGACACCTCAGCTGAAGTTGCAGGATTCACCCGCTGATTTCATTCTTCTTGGTGGGAGGTACAGATTGGAGCTGCTTCTGATCAACCATCTTGGCCCTTCCCGTGAAGTAATATATTTTAATCAACTTTATGAGTTATAATGTAACAAAATGCATAGAAGTGTATAGTTTATTTTTAAGGCAAAATATCAAACAAACACATTTTATTATTGTCAATTACATAATTATTTATTTATATAATTTCAACTTTAATTTTAGATTCAGGGAATACATGTGTAGGTTTGTCACATGGATATACTGTGTGATGCTGAGGTTTGGGATACAAATGATCCTGTCACCTAGCTGGTGAACATAGTATCCAATAGTTCATTTTTCAGCCCTTTCCCCTCTCTCTTCCTCCCCTCTCGTAGTTCCCAGGGTCCACTGTTGCCATCCTTAGGTCCATGAGTACCCACTGTTTAGCTTCCACTTAAGTGAGAATATGCGGTATTTTGTTTTCTGTTCCTGCATTAATTTGCTTAAGATAATGGCCTCTAGCTGCATCCACATTGCTGCAAACAACATGATTTTGTTCTTTTTTATGGCTGTGTAGTATTCGATGATGTATATGTACCACATTTTCTTTATGCAATCCACCATTGATGGGCACTTAGGTTGATTCCACATCTTTGCTATTGTAAATAGTGCTGCAATGAACATATGAATGCATGCATCTTTTTGGTAGAATGATTTTTTTCTTTTGAATATATACCCAGTAATGGGATTACCAGGTTGAATGGTAGCTCTGTTTTAAGTTCTTTGAGAAATCTCCAAACTGCTTTCTACAGTGGCTGAGCTACTTTACATTCCCACCAACAGCAATAAGCATTCCCTTTTCTCTGTAGCCTTGCCAGCATCTGTTGTTTTTTCTGACTTTTTAATAATAGCCATTCTGAGTGCTGTGAGATGGTATCTCATTGTGGTTTTGATTTGCATTTCTCTGATGATTTGTGATGGGGAAAATTTTTTCACATGTTTATTGGCTGCTTGTATGTCTTTTTTTGAGAAGTCTCTGTTCTTGTTTTTCTCCACTTTTTAATGGGATTATTTGTCTTTTGCTTGTTCAATTATTTAAGTTTTTTTATAGTTTCTGGGTACTAGACCTTTGTTGAATCCATAGTTTGCAAATATTTTCTCCCATTCTGTAGGTTGTCTGTTTACTCTGTTGATAGTTTCTTTTGCTTTTGTTTTTGTTGCAAGTGCTTTTGAGAACTTAGTCATAAATTATTTCCCAAGACTAATGTCCAGAATGGTGTTTCCTAGGTTTCTTTCTAGAATTCTTGTAGTTTGATGTCTTACATTTAAGTCTTTAATTCATCTTGAGTTAATGTTTGTATATGGTGAGAGACAGAGATTCAGTTTCATTCTTCTGCATGTGGATAGCCCGCTACCCCAACACCATTTATTGATGGGCCTTTCCCCATTGCTTATTTTTGTTGACTTTGTTGAAGATCATATGGCTATAGGTGTGTGGCTTTATTTTCTGGGCCTCTGTTCTGTTCCATTTGTCTGTGTTTGTACCAGTACCATGCTATTTTAGTAGTCTTATAGAATATCTTGAAGTCAGGTAATGTGATGCCTCTAGCTTTGTTATGTTTGTTTGGCTTAGGATTGCTTTGGCCACTCAGGTACTTTTTTGGTTCCATATTCATTTCAGAATGGTGTTTTCTAATTCTGTGAAAAATGATGTTGGTAGTTTGATAGGAATAGTGTTGAATCTGTAGATTGCTTTTGGGCATTTTAATGATATTGATTCTTCCAATCCATGAGCATGGGATGTTTTTCCATTTGTTTGTATCATCTGTGATTTCTTTCAACAGTGTTTTGTAGTTCTCCGTGTAGAGATATTTTCGCCTCCTTGGTTAGATATATTCCTAGGAAGTACATGTGTGTGTGTGCGTGTGTGTGTGTGTGGCTACTGTAAATGGTGCTGCATTCTTGATTTTGCTCTCAGCTTAAATGTTATTGAAGTATAGAAAAGCTATTGATTTGTGTATATTGAATTTTGTATCCTGAAACTTTACTGAATTTGTTTATTAGTTACAGGAACCTTTTGGTGGAGTCTTTAGTGTTTTCTAGGTGTAGAATCATGTTGTCAGTGAAGCGAGGTAGCTTGACTTCTTCCTTTCCTATTTGGATGCTTTTTATTTCTTTCTCTTGCCTGATTGCTCTGGCTAGGACTTCCAGAATTGTACAGTCTAATATGTTTTTTAAAATGTATAAGTAGCACCTCTGTAATCACTACAATATTCAAGATATAGATCATTTCCATGACCCCAGAACATCTTCTCTTGCTCCCTTGAAGCCAGTCCTCACCCACTCCACACAGCCACGGATTGGATTTCTACCAACAGAATCAACATAACGTTTTAAAAGATTTATTAATGTCCTTCCATGTAGTAATAGCTGGTTCCTTTTTATTGATGTACAGTTTTCTAAAGTATTCAATGGTATGCGTATACCACAATTTGTTTATCCATTCTGAGTTAACGGATTCTTTCTAGTTTGAGGATATTATGAACAAAGCTGCTGGAAACATTATTGCACAAGCATTTTTTGGACGTATGTAATTTTCCTTGGATAAAAGAACTAGGAGTGAAACTGATATGTCATAAAGTAGGTGTAAATTTAACTTCGTAAGAAAAGCCCAGTTTTACAAAACGGTTGTACCAGTTTACATTTTACCAGCAATGTGTGAGAGTGCCAGTTCCTTTGCATTCTTGAATATATGGTATTTCAGTCTTTTCTGTTTTACCTATTAGAGTAGGTAAAATGGTATCTTATTGTGGCTTTAATTTTCATGTCTTTATATTCACTAACAGTGATGCTAAGCACCTTTTTCTGTGCTTATTGTCTAACATATATCTTCTTTTGTTAAGTGTCTAAGTCTTTTGACATTGGGCTGGGGTTGTTTGTCTTTTTATTTTTGAGCTGTAGGAGTTTCCTACATATCTTAGATAGAAGTCCTTTGTCAAATACATACATTATGAACATTTTCACCTAATCTGTGGCTTATCTTTTCCTTTTATTAATGGTTTCTTTTGAAATTTAGAACCTTTACTTTTTGATTAAGTTGTTTTATCATTTTTTTTTTCTTTTATGGTTGGTGCTTTTTGTCCTGTCAAAATCTTTGCCTTTGAAGGGCCATAAAAATATTGTCCTATGTTTCATGTAGAAGTTTTATGGTTCTAGAAAGTGATTTGTTTGTTTGTTTTTCCAATGATTTCTTCTTATCTTAGTGGCAGTAGAGTCTTTCACGTTATTCTACATCCTAGCCAGCAGCGGGATGATATATCCAAGAAAATATGTTTAAAGTACAACCTTCCAAAATAACTGCCTGACTTTAAATTTTTTTTAATTTAAATCAACTTTTGATGCTTTGTTTGTAGTCTCACTGGCCATAAGATAGTGGATCTGTCATGCTGACATCATGAGAATTTTTTGTACATTTTTCTTTAATTGGATTTCCAAGAGGAAATTGTAACTTTATTTTAATAGTGAAAGCCACTTGAAAAACTAGAAAAGCAGTGAAATAAAGCAGTTAAGACTCAGGTGCTGAAGTTGTGCTGTCTTGTGTGCAAATCCTAGTTCTGCTCCTCATTAACTATTTAAACAAACTGAGCTTTACCACATCACTTTCCTCATCTCTAAAATGGGCACATAAATGACAGCAACTTCTGAGCTTTGTTACATGAGAATCAGGAAAGTGCTTAGCAAAGTTTGATTACCATCAATAATAAAGCTTTTGTGTTTCTGCATCATTCCCACAGGGTAAAAAGATCTTGAGGAAGTTATTTACCAATTCTATTCATATTTTCCCTTCTTTTAGTTTAAAGAAGTCCTTTTTGATTTTTATAGAAGGCAGATGTTTCTTAAGAGATGCTTTTTAAAAAATTATTTTTAAAGGTTGTAAATAGCAAGGGAAAGTAGTGAATAAATGTTTGATTTAACTTTTCAAATTAACTTCAAGAATCTGTCCGTAAACATGGCAAGACATTTTAAGGCTTGACTGTTGTGGATTTTAAAGGTTGTTCCCCCACATTTCCCCTAGTCTGTGCCCCACCCCCAGCAGTGAGCAAATACGTGACCTGAATTGGGGTAGTAGTTTTCACGTGTAGAGCTAATGTCAAGGTCCCAGGAGAGGTTAGGTGGCTGGAGTGTAATCAGAGGCATCTATTTGTTGCCAACTGCAATGACTCTCTGCTTAAGTCTAGAGCAAGGTCATTATTCTCAGTCTGTGATGCGCGAGTGCACAGCAGGCCCAGCAGACTGCTCATTAGTATTCTGCACGTTCTATCAGCTAAATTTGCCATTATATTTAGAATGCTTCCGATTGCATATTTTTTTATATTCCTGGCCTCCTCAGAGAAATGGATGCCACTGTTGGTGCTCTGACAAGCAGCCGAGCACACAATGATGTATTTGCCATCAAACTAAGGGGGAAAGTTATTAAAACACTTGGCTGTCAACCATGAATTCAGTTCAAATCATTTAAGTCATAAAAGTAATTTTAAATGAAAGAAGCAAAAATACATAAATCAAGGAAGATTTATGTAGAGAAAAAATCATTTTAATAAGTAAGAATTTACTGAAAAGACTTTGTCCTCCCTCTATAATTTTAAAAGTAAATGAATGCAGATATTTTAAAGCTACAAAATCCTTCATTTGGCCATTGAAATTGATTCCTACTTCAGGCACATTCAGCATCACATACTTTGCAAACTTAAGAAATTACATGTTTTAAAGTATGTGGCTTTAAAAAGGTAATTAATATTTATATTTAATTATGCTTTTCTCAATATTTCTTAGATGTAATGGACCAGATGACATCTGCATTGCTACCTCACAAGAGAAAAAAATGAGAAACATTGTTTCATGGGCCATGAAAGGGATGCATGATTTGTATTCCTATCAGCAGAGCTACTAAAACATGGAAATTTATGATTTTTGCCCCTCAGAAAAAACCTCATTAAGCTCCTTGAAGAAATAGAAACCTCATGAGCAGTAATCAAAGCATATGAAGCCTCCTGAGTAGTTAACAGAGCCCACTTCATCAGACAATTCCATTGAGAATACAGTTGCCCAAGGACATGTTTCTTGCTGAATGTATTATGGACTGAAATTCAGCTGCAGAAAGTGACTGAGCTAGAAAGCCTCAACAGTAGAATATAGCAGTGAGAATCTTTCCTAAGACTATATTGGTCTTTCATCATTGTCAAATCCCCAGATATCATAAGCAAACAAGAGGCAGACTGATGTGTGCCATTCAGGGCAAATCCGTGGATAGAACAGTCCCGACAGATAGGCAGTGTAAACCCCCACTATCACAGGCCTGAAAGGCTGCACATCCCAGTTGGACACGAGTCAGTGTGATTTAGAACCACAGTCTGTGCATGTGTCAGCTCATCGTAAGCACGGCTTTTCTGTTTCCACTAAAAGAAATGCTCACACATGAGTCTAGACGTTATTAGCTTGAGGAAGCAACTTCCAATAGAGAACATACTAAAAGCACTTTGATTTTCAGGACATCCTGTGGGACCTGGTCTTAATTTCCTAGGGCTGCTGTGACAAAGTACCACAAACTAGGTGGCTTAATAAAACAAAAATGTATTATGTTGTAGTTCTTGAGGCTAGAAGTCTGAAATTGAGCAGTTGTCAGGGCCGTGCTCTCTCTAAAATCTGCAGAGGAGAATCCTTCCTTGCCTCTTCCTCTTCTAGCTTCTGGTATTTGCCGTCAATCCTTAGTATTTCTGGATTTGAAGATGCGCCACTCCAACTTCTCTCTCCATTGTCACATGGCTATCTTGTCTCTCTGTGTGTCTTTACATGGTGTTTTCCTTTTCTTGTAAGACCACCAGTCAGATTAGGATCCACCCTAATAACCTCATCTTAACCCGATTACATCTACTAAGTCCCAGTTCCCACGTAAGATCACATCACAGCTACCAGAGCGAGGACTTCAACATTCCTCTTGGAGGACACTGTTCAATGCAGGAAAGACGATGTTGGCCTAAGGAGCCTGAAGGAATGCAAGCAGATGAACAGGATGCAAACAGAAAGAACTGGTTGCAGAAGACAAAGGAAGAGATTTGTAGCATAAGGGTGGAGTCAACATTTGTGAATTGATCAAACTACTACATTAAGCAAAAGAAAGACTAAGGACATGTCAGATGTAACAACAGGAAGGTTATGGTTAGGTTAACAAAAACAGTGTCTATAGGACTAAGACCATATCGCACTGGGTAACAAAGTAGGCAGCAACCGTGGAAATGAAGGCCATGAGTTGTAGGCAAGTTTCTCAAGACATTTAGCTGTGCAGAGGTAAGAGATAAAAATGTTAGCTATTGAAGAGAACACTGTGATTTTAAGAAGCACCTCTGATGTCAAGAATTTGGAAGCACTTAACATTTCATGATCTTTTTCCATATTGTATGGCCACTGGTTGATATGTCTGTCGTGGATTAGAACACTAGACACTGGCGCCTTCAGATTGATAACAAAGATTGTATTTGAGAGCATGTTGCTCCCATTTTTAACATATTGCTCCCTGTTTATAATGGGATGGACAAAATGTGCAAAGAGATGGTTTGAATTGGAAGCGGCTTGTTAAACATGTTGCAGTGAGGAGGGTACTTTCCTGTATAAATTGTCATCAAAATTTACTCCTGGCTGCTAGGTTTGGCTAAGTCCATGTCCATGATAGCTGCTTGCATCAAGGGCCCAATAAGCTCTTCTGGGATCTGTAAGTCACCTGCCTTTATCTTTCTTTTACCATATGTATCAGTCAGGGTTCTCGAGAGAAATACAACCAATAGGAGACACACGTGCGCACATACACACACACACACACACACACAGATACTTAAAACGTGTGTGTTTTTTATTTTAAATATATAGATATATAAATGTTTTATTTTAAATATGTATATACACATATATATGTGTGTGTGTATATATATATACACACATATATATACACACACGCACACACACACACACACTTTTTTAAAAGAATTGGCTCACATGATTGTGGGAGCTGACAAGTCCACATTTGTAAGGCAGGCTGAAAACTCAGGCGGGACTTGATGTTGCAGTCTTGAGGCAGAATTTCTTCTCTGGGAAACCAGTTTTTGCTCTTAAAGCTTTTAACTGATCGGATGCAGCCCCACCCCTATAATTGAGGGTAATCATCTTTACTTAAAGTCAACTGAGTTTAGATGTTAACTGCATTTACAAATTCACAGCAGCACCTAGATTCATGTTTGACTACATAACTGGAGACTGCAACCTGCCAAGTTTATATATGAAACCGACCATCACACTGTCCTCCTCCCGAGGACCTCTAAGAGGCTGCAGCTTTTGAGGTGTACCAGTTCTGGTCCCAGCAATCAGGTAGATGTCTATAGGCTTGAATTTAGGCATTCATAGAATACTATTTATATAGTGAAATCTATATGGCAAATGGAGCTAATAGCTACAAATTAACCACTTAATACAGTTGGCTCACAGAATTACAGATGCCTGCATTCTTTCTGAAAGCAAAATTTGAACCAGGATGTGCTTTACTCATTCATGGTAAAAAGATAAGATGCTATTTTATATTCATGGTATAAAGACACCAGGCCCAGCCTGTGGCAATTTGCTCATTATCTTATAGTAATACTACCTATTACTATCTGGAGGTGTCATTAACCTCCTTTCTCCTTAGAGGAGCATTTAATACAAGGCAGATCTGTCTCTCTCACCATTCAATAGAGCATTTAATTATCAAAGGATCAAAAGCATCTTGTTATAATGTGGTCATGCAGCACAGACTGTAAGGGAATTATGAAAGATGGCTTAAGTGTAATTTCCTGAAAGAAAATGCAGTCAACAAAAACTTAGACCACAGAAGATGACAGCTTTTGAATCATAACATGTCTATTTCCATATTCCTATCACAGAAAACTCTATTAAGACAACTTACAACAGAAAAATCGTGCAAACAAAGCAAGAGTGTTTTTCATATAGACATACTGAGCATTTGAAGGTGCCACCAAAGGTGCTCACTCAGGAATGCCAAATACTGTTAGCAGCCTTTAAGGCTTTAGTCCAGGTCACGATGGGAGACTGCAAAACACACACATAGACAGTGACTGTCTCCAAATTGTCGAAATTAAATGGTTTAAAATCCTGCATTCCCTAATCACACTCCTTTTATTCAGTGTTCGTTTTATTACAGCTTCTCTAGAGGAGATTTTTTTAATTGAAATGACATAATATGCCAGCAGAAAGATAGGAACCTCACAATTGCATACACAATAGTGTCATTTATAACTCATCCTTCCAAGATAAAACCAGCTTGCCTTCATAGAAAACCTTGATGGCTTTGTTAGTGGCTAAAACAATACAGAGAGCCATTTAACATGAGTGATAAAAAAGAAACACTGGAGCTGCCTTTCCTGTTTGTATTTCCCGTTTCCATCCTGCATATATGATTAGAAGATGTCACTCAATTACATTTCCATTTTCTGCCCACTGCATTCATTAAAAAATTTCAGAAATGTTCTGGAAAAGATAATTTATTGAATATATGCTGAATTTGCCATTAGAAATTGAGAAGTATCCAGCTGCACATTTTGCCGTCTCTATCATTTACTTCAGGATATTGTGCTTTTGATAAGTGGACTGTGTTTGGATCTTTACATGTATCATATAGAGTAGAGTAATCCCTTACAGGGATTTAAATGCTTTTATTACTAGGTGCTATCAAGAGAAAAGATGTGGGTTATATTAGTGAAGGGGATTATTTTTTATTACATAAATATTTTATGATATCTATTTTACATTTCTTGCCCTGACAGTTTATTACCACCGACTCTTATTAATTCCATGCTTGATATAAATTAAATGCGAGATTTTGATGTGTGTGGTTGCCAGGGCCTTGAGGGCACAGAATCTCTTCTCTAAGATCACAATTGCTTAACTTCTCCTAGGATTAATTTGCCTAACCACAGTCCCTGAGCTCTCTAAGAAAAGGATGATTTGGAAACAGCGTGGCAGGCTTCCGATGCAACAACTCAGAACCTCCTGTTTGTGCGGTTTGTGGGAACTCAAAGACAGAGTTCACCCAAAGACATTTTATAAAGGGCTTGTTAATTTAATACAGTCAAACTCTCCATTGTTCAGAAGCTGGTGCCCTTGTCTGGGGACTTCATTACTTGCTGGCACCTCTGTGTGAGGCCAGTTTGGGCTAGGGAAGGTAGAGAAACTCACACACTCCACGGTTACCACTTGTTAGCAACCCTCACACATGCACACGGCCGCAGGAACCAGCTCTGCCATCCTCTGGGACTTAAGCAGGCTCGCCTCACCTTAGTTATCATCACAAAATTCATCAGACTATTTTTATTTTCCCAAGTTCCTCCGATAAGAAAAAGAACGAACAAAAGTAGAAATGCTTCCATGAACAGAATACAATTAAGAACAGGGAGAATGATAGAAAAATAGGGGAAAGAAGATGACATTGGAGAGATAGGCTACAGCAGATCTCAAAAAGACATATGAAGCTAAACAATATAGATGTTTTCTGTAGGCCAGAGTTTCTTAAATGATTTACAAAGCCCCCTGCTAAAGGAAAATGACTATCCCTGACCCCCAGTGTTAAATCATGAAATATAGGTACCTAGAGATACATACACACATATACATGGACATATGCACACATATATGTACACACATATGTACATATACACACATATGGCACATTGATATAAACCCACATATTTCACATTTGCATATTTAAGCATTTCCCAATCATGTTAGGTATGCTTCATTGCTGGCTGAGGCTCTTGGCTCTTTGATTCTGCCTAATCTTCATTCTGGGATCCAGGCTGATGGAGGAATCCCTTCCTGGGATATTATCAGGCTTATGATAGGAAGGAAAAAGGGAGAGGGCAGAACACACAGTGGCTATGAAAGCTTCCACTTTGAAAATAACCCATATCCCTCCTACTCACACTTTGTCAAATCAAGTGGCACAGCCAAAAAGCTAAAGTCAGCAGGGTGAGAAGCATAATTTTTCCACAAAAGAAAGACCCAGTAGGGAGGCACAATAAATACTTTTGAAAAATAGGAGAACTTACATGTGAAATTCAAAACTAGGCTAAACTCTTTTTGCTTATAGATTTTATGTGGCTCTAAACAATGTTATATGAGTCTAAGAATTTTATAAGAAATGTATAAAACCAATAAAGTTCAAGTTAATATTTGTTTATTGTGTTAAATGTCTTGGTGAAATGAAAACACCACTCGCCAAGAGAAAAATAAAGCCATGCATCACTTTACGACAGGGATATGCTCTCAGAGCTGTTTTGTTAGGCGATTTAGTCATTGTGCGAACATCACAGAGAGTACTTACACAAACCTAGATGGTGTAGCTTCCTACACACCTAGGCTCTATGGTACAGCCTATTGCTTCTAAGCTACAAACCTGTATAGCATGTTACTGTACTGAATACTGCAGGCAATAGTAACACAGTGGTAAGTCTTTTTGTGCCTAAACATATCTAAACATAAAAAAGGTACAGTAAAAATACAGTATAAAAGATAAAAAATGGTACTCCTGTATAGGGCACTCACCACGGATGGAGCTTGCAGGACTGGAAGTTGCCCTGGGTGAGTCAGTGAATGGTGAGTGAATGTGAAGGCCTAGGATGTTATTGTACTACTGTAGTCTTTATAAGCACCGTACACTGAGGCTACGCTAAGTTTATTTAAAGACTTTTTTTCCTTCTTCAATAACAGATTAACGTTTGCTTACTGAAAGATTTTTACTTTATGAACTTTTTAATTTTCTTAACTTTTCAACTTGTAATAACACAGCTTAAAACACAAACACACTGTACAGCTGTATGAAAAGATTTTCTTCCTATAGATCATTACTCTATAAGCATTTTTGTTTTTTAATTTGTTATCTTTACTATTCAGTTTTTTGTGAAAAACTAAGACACAAGCACACACATTAGCCTAGGCCTACACGGGGTCTGGATCATCAATATCCCTGTCTCCTACCTGCACATCTTGTCCCACTGGAAGGTATAGGATGTCACTAGGTGATAGGACTTTTTCAGTTCCATTATAATTTTATGAAACCACTGTCATATGTGCAGTCCATTGCTGACTGAAACATCGTTACGCAGCACCTGACTGTATTACAAAATGCAAAGGCTCTGGTTTTGTGGTTGTTGCTCGTGTTTGTAATTTAATTAGGCATGCCCGGGCTGTGATGTGACATGTGGTAACTAAATTCTCCTCAGACTTGTCTCTAATAGGCTACTAATAGGTTGTTTGAAAAGCTTTCTTCAAAAAGTTTGCTGTCACAGCATTTGACCTTCATGTGGGTCAAACTCATCATTACAAATTATGTCCACTTGTGTACATTTTTCATTAACTTATGATATTTAAAGATGTATAATTTGGTACCAATAGGATCATAAATATCTATAACAGTGAAATTTTATGATAGTGATAAGACAATCAATTAAATGATCCAGAATACACATATTATTTTTATAGATTTTTAAAATTGATGTTTGAAACACAAAATTCAAGGAACCACCTAGACAACTTGAGCATCACCTCATTATTCTCATAAGAATGTCACTTCAGGGGCCTGGGGACACTGCTCTAGATGAAAGAGAGCCATTGAAGAATTAAAGTCAGGGACTTTTATAATCGAAGTTACTTTGGGGAAAAATCACGCTTAAGGCACCATTGGGCACCAGTTTGGATGCATAATAATAGGCCTGGTAGGAGAAAGTGAAGTCCTAAAAACAAAGTGGAAAGAAGGAAATGATGGAAACTAACAAGCATACCAACTTGATATCTGGAAGAAAAATAAAATTGGAAGAAGCACAGAGAGTTGAAGGGAGGAAAAAAAGTGCATCTGATTTCTGGTCCCTAAGACTTCCATGCCAGCCTCCCCAAACAAGGGAAGCTTGTGACTAATAAATATCTAGGTTGTGATTACTCACAAAAATTGGAAAGAACACTGGACAGAGTTAAAAGGTGTGAGTTCCAACTCCAGCTTTGCCATTTTGTAACTCTGCAGCGCTGGGGAGACAAACACCTGAGCTTGTACAGAGAAGATTCGTAAGCTCTCCTGCCTATGTCACAAGGTGTTTCAGAGTGCGATACGCGGTGAAACACATGAAAGCAGTTTCCAATCTACTGTACTTAGGGAGGAACTTAGTAATTTGTAAAATGCTGTACAAAATAAGTTATTGTTATGCGGTTAGGCCAGGCGCGGTGGCTCATGCCTCTAATCCCAGCACTTTGGGAGGCCAAGGCAGGCAGATCACTTGAGCTCAGGAGTTCACAACCAGCCTGGGCAACATGGTGAAACCCGTCTCTACCAAAAATACAAAAAATTAACCTAGTGTGGTGGTGCCAGCTACGCGAGAGGCTGAGGAGGCAGGATCACTTGAGCCCAGGAGGTAGAGGTTGCAATGAACTGAGATCGCGCCACTGCACTCCAGCCTCTGGAGTGATCTCCCTCTCCAGAGTGAGATTCTATCTCAACAAAATAAATAAAAAATATCATTATGTGGGTTAATTAAAGTTTTCTCCCCTGTCTTTCTTTTCCTAAATACTGGGCAACAAATCATAAAGTAATCCAACGGGAAGTTTTGTTATGAAACTCGAGTCTGAGCAGAGCCAGACCCTCTTTTTGGCATAATAAGGTACAGAATATAAGCTAAAAAAGAACTATCATTTATTTGCAAGCAATCTGTTTTTTCCTGAAAGAGTCTACTCTTTCCTATTCCATCACAACCTTAGTCCTTGAGCTTTCTTTTAGCATGATCACGCCTCAGGAGAGAATGAGCACCCCTGCCAGAAGCTCCACAGATGAGGATGGAGAAAATTCAAAAGAAGAGAATTGACCACAAGGCCAAGGGCCTAAACTGAGGAGGCTAACAAGAAATGTGGGAAAGGATAAAGGGGGATGCTGACTGATGCCATGTGGAGCACCTGAGACATCTAGAGAGTCTGTGAGCTAAGTCTCGTAGACAAAACCTGTGGACAACACATACAGAGAAGTCAGCAAGAGAGGGACTGTCTGTACTGGTTGGATTATGTCACTAGAACCTCAGGCAAAAAACTGAGGGAACATTCTTTGGGGGCCTGGGTATGCATTTACTCGGCCGAAGGAAGACTTAACCCATTTGCTTGCCCACCTCCTCATCACAGTCACCAGCAGCTGCCTGGATTCTGCCAGTAGGAAAGACCAGGAAGCAAATAAGCCAGGTGGGACCAATCATTGGCTGACTAGGAAGACATTCTCTTAACCCTCCCACCCTTCTCACCAAGGTAAGGGGCACAGTGTTGATCTCATGTTATTTTTTCAAATCCACCCTTCTGGTGGAGTATGGCAGATGATTCTCCAGGAAAGTTCAGAAAGCAATAAACGTTGACCTAGGCAAAGAACAAAGAGCCTTTTGTTGGAAGTAGGTCTTAGAATAGCATCATGATTTGTTGCTATCTGATGGGTTTTATCTTCTATATTTTGATTCCTAACTTTTCCGAAGTTTTCTGAGACTTTTAAACTAAAAGTAAAATGTAGGTTCTTGGCTATGAGGCCATGTTAAGGGAAGTATTAAAACATTAAAAGGAACTGTGGTTAAGCTACTGGTCTTCCATCTCACAGAGAGCAATTCAGCTACACACAAGGACATATTGTAGACTTATAGGAAATCAGATTCAGCCACTTTTTAAAGGTGCATTTGAATTCTGCAATGGAAGGGAACTAAAACATTGGAGAATATTGAGGTAGACTCAGAAATCATAATATTTATAAAAAACCACATGTCACCTTACCCTTTCAGTCCAAAAGGTCATATATTATCCTTGAGCAAGAAGTACTGTTGCTCAATATCACAAATGAAACACTAGTATGGTTACACTACTTTACAGGAGTTTTTAAAAGATTTTTATGATGACATTATTCTTTGACAATGTTATGACCATTCCTCCATTTCTTAGGCATCTTAAAGACTATCTCCTTTGTCAACACCTTCCAAGGCCATGAAACACTTCCTCCAAATTGTCTGGGTCTCAGTTTCTCACTCCAAAAACCTAAAGAACAAAGCTGCTGATTACTATCTGTAATGGCCCATGAGAACTTGTGATCTCACAAGTGCTTGACACCTCTGTGAGGCAAGTAACTGGCAAACAGTTATTATTCCTTCTTTAAAACAAAAAAGTTGGATCCAGAAAAGCTGAGTGTGTTGTCAAAAATAACTGAGCAGTTATTGAATAAGATGAGCAAATATAGCTGTTATGGTTGACAGACTGGATTTATCTGGGCTAAATTGCACCCTCCAGCGTGGAACTACATTTAGAAGATCAGATGCTACTGCAGTTGAACAGAGGGATTTCTAAGAGTTATCGTTCTTAAAGCTGGAAGATTTTAAACAAACCAAAACTATTTTGGGTCCTGAAAAAGTACGAAAAAATCTAAGTGAATTCAATAAATTTAACTACTGTAGGCTTGTCGACAAAATAAGTTGGCTCTTACTGAAATATGCATGTATATTTCACTTCATACTAATGTGTCCCCGGAAGAATTTTATGGTTATGGTTATTTAAATCCTATAAATCAAGTTATTATTATTATTTTTTTGAGGCAGGGTCTGACTCTTTTGCCCAGGCTGCAGTGCAGTGGAGCAATCTCGGCTCACTGCAACCTCTGCCCCCCGGACTCAAGACATTCTCCCACCTCAGCCTCCTGAGTGGCTGGGACTACAGGTGCAGGCCACTATGCTCAGCTAATTTTTGCATTTTTTGTAGAGAGGGGGTCTCACTTTATTACCCAGGCTGGTCTTCAACTCCTGGGCTCAAGCAATCTGCCCACCTCAGCTTCCCAAAGTGCTAGGATTGCAGGTGTGAGCCAGCCTATTTTTTTGTTTGTATAAATTTATGAAGTGCAATTTTGTTACATTGCCTAGTGGTTAAATCAGGGCTTTAAGGTATCCGTCACCTGAGTAATGTACATGATACTCATTAGGTAATTTCTCACTATCCACCCTCCTCCAACCCTCACTCTTCCAAGTCTCCAGTATCTATCATTCCATTCTCTACATCCATTCACATACATTTTTTAGTACCTGCTTATGAGTAAGATCATGCAATATTTGACTGTCTGTGTCTGGCTTGTTTCACTTAAGATAATGACCTCCAGTTCCATCCATGTTGCTGCAAAAGACATAATTTCATTCTTTTTTATGTCTGAATAGTTACTCCATTGTGAATATAAACCATATTTTCTCTATCCATTCATCCATTGATGGCACTTAGGTTGATTCTATATCTTTGCTAGTGCTGCAATAAACATTCAAGTACAGATATCTTTTTTGGTAAATTGATTTTTCCTTTGGCTGTAGATACTCAGTAGTGGAATTGCCCGGTTTAATGGTAGTTCTATTTTTAGTTCTTTGAGAAATCTCCATACTGTTTTCCACAGGGGTTTTACTTATTTACATTCCAGCAGCAGTGTATAAGCATTCCCTATTCTCCTCTTTCTCACCAATGCCTGTTATTTTCTGTCTTTTTAATATTAGCTATTCTGTCTCAGGTAAGATGATATCCCTTGTGGTTTTAATTTGAATTTCTCTGCTGATTAGTGATGTTGAGCATTTTTTCATATACCTCTTGGCCATTTGTATGTCTTCTGTTGAGAAATGTCCATTCATTCCTTTGCCCACTTTTTAATGAGATTATTGAGGTTTTTTTCGCTGAGTAGTTTGAGTTCCTTGTCTATTCTGGATATTAGTCCCCTGTGAGGTGAATAGTTTGCAAATATTTTCTCCTATTCTGCAGATTGTTCATTCTCTTGATTATTTCTTTTGCTGGCAAAAGCTTTTTAATTAAGTCCTGTTTGTCTACTTTTGTTTTTGTTGCCTTTGCTTTTGAGGTCCTAGTCATAAATACATTGCCTAGATCAATGTTTAGAAAATTATTCTTTAGGTATTCTTCTAGTATTTTTACAGTTTACAGTTTTATTTTTAAGCCTTTAATTCATCTTATTTTTTGTATATGGTGAGAGATAGGGGTCCAGTTTCATTCTTCTGCATATGGCAATCCAATTTTTCCCAGCACCATTTGGTGAAGAGGGTGTCCTTTCCCCATTGTATGTTCTTGTCAGCTTCCAGTTGGTTGTAAATATGTGGCTTTATTTCTGGGTTCCTTATTCTGTTCCATTGATCTATGTGTCTATATTTTTTTACCAGTACCACACTATTTTTGTTACTATACCCTTGTAATATAATTTGAAGTCAGATAATATGATGCCAGCTTAGTTCTTTTGACTTAGGATTGCTTTGGCTATTTGGGCTCTTTTCTGGTTTTATATGAATTTTAGGATTTTTTTTCTAATTCTGTGAAAAATGACATTGATATGTTGATAAGCAATGTGCTGAATATGTAGATGCTTCTGGCAATGTGGTTATTTTAACAATATTAATTCTTCTGATCTATGAGTATAGAATGTCTATTTGTTCGTGTCATCTACAATTTCTTTCATCAGTGATTTGTAGTTTTTCTTGTAGAGACATTTCTCCTCCCTGGTTATATTTATTTCTAGTCATTTTTGTAGCTATTATAAATAGGATTGCCTTCTTTATTTCATGCTCAGCTAGATTTTTATTGGTACATAGGAATGTTACTGATTTTTGTATGATGATTTTTGTATCTTACAATTTCGCTAAATTAATTTATGAAATAAGAGGGTTTTTTTTGAGGGGGCGTGTAGAGTCTGTAGTTTTTGGTTTTTTGTTTTTTTCTTTTCCAGATATGGGATTATGTCATTGGCAAACAGGGATACTTCGATTTCTTCTCCAATTTGAATGCCTTTTATTTCTTTCTCTTGCCTGACTGCTCTGGCTAGGAATTCCAATATTATATGGAATAGAAGTGGTGAAAGTGGGCATTGTTGTCTTGTTCCAGTTAAAGGAAATGCTTCCAACTTTTCCCCATTAGTATGATGTTGGATGTGGGTTTGTTGTGTATGGCCTTTATTAATTTGAGGTATATTCCTTCTATTCCTCATTTGTTGAGTTTTTATCATGAAGGGGTGCTCAATTGTACCACATGCTTTTTCTGTATCTACTGAGATGATTATATGGTTTTATCCTTAATTCTATTGATGTGATGTATCATGTTTATTGATCTGTATATGTTGAACCATCCTTGCAAATCCTGGTATAAAACCCACTTGATCCAGGTGTATTATCTTTTTGATGTGCTCTTGGGTTTGGTTTGGTAGTATTTTATTGAGGCTATTTGGCCCATATTCATCAAGGATATTGGTCTGTGGTTTTCTTTTCTCGTGCATCTTTGTCTGGCTTGGTATCAGGATGATACAGGCCTCATAGAATGAGTTTGGGAGAATTTTCTCTTCTTCAGTGTTTTGGAAGAGTTTCAGGAGGATTCGTGTTACTATTTCCTTATATGCTTGGTAGAATTCAGCTGTGAATCCATCTGGTCGTGGGCTTTCCTTTGTTGGAAAATTTTAAATTACTGATTCAATCTTGTTACTCATTATTGGTTTGTTCAGGTTTTCTATTTCCCCCTGGTTCAATTTTGGGAGGTTGTGCATTTACAGGAAGTTATCCATTTCCTCTAGGTTTTCTAGTTTGTGAGTGTATCTTTGTTTTAATGGTCTGTGATGATCTTTTGTATTTCTGTAATATCTGTTGTAATATCTCTTTTTCATTTCTAATTTTGTTTATTTGACTTATCTTTCTTCGTGCTTAATCTAGCTAGCAGTTTATCCATTTTATTTTATCTTTTCAAAAAACCAACTTTTTGTTTTGTTAATTCCATTTTTTGTTTTGGGTTTTTTTCTCTCTGTTTCACTTAGATCTGCTCTGATCTTTGTTATTTTTTTCTTCATCTAGTTTGAGGTTTGCTATGTTCTTGTTTTTCTAGTTCTTTGAATTATATCATTAGATTTTAATTTGTAATCTTTCTACTTTTTTGATGTAGGCACTTAATGCTATAAACTTCCCTCTTAGCACTGGTTTTGCTACATCAAACAGGTTGTAGTATGCTGTGTTTCCATTTTCTTTTGTTTCTAAAATTTTAAAATTTCTGTCTCAATTTCTTCATTGACCCAATGGTTTTTCAGGAGCATATTGTTTAATTTCCATGTATTTGTACAGTTTTCAAAGTTCCTTGTGGTGTTAAGTTCTAGCTTTATTGCATTGTTGGTCTGAGAAGATAGTTGACATAATTTCAACTTTTAAAAATTTGTTGAGATTCAAGTTGTATTTTAAATATCCAACAAGAACTCACTATTTAAGGAAAAGTATCTTTGTGTGTCTTTTGTAAAAGCATATCCTTTTTCATCATGTGAATAATCACTCCTTTATTTGGGGGCTTTATATTCTCAGAATAGAGACATTTGTGTTTCCTTGTAGTAGGATATGCCTAAAATTTGAATTCACGAGAAAATATTATTTTGCAGCAATTGACTTTTGACAGTTATATAAAGAGTTAAATATATTTATTAAAAGATTTTATGTGTACTGTAGGCAATGGAATGGGAGTTGCAGCAGATACCAAGGCAACATTTTTTTTCTCCTAAACAAAATCTCACAAGTATATTTTTAGACCATGCCAATCTGCTCCTATGGCCTTACATTGTTAAGCATGTCTTTTGTGCATGAGTTGGCCCTAAGAGAGTTATCGTTTTCACAGATCTCTGCCTAATTGGTAGCAGCTGCTAATCAAGCACATTGTCACAAATTCTGCAGTATAGCATTCATCCTAAAGGTTTGTGGCTTTTTACATTTTGAAGACAAGCCATATGCCTTAGGCAGCATGGAACGGGGTAGATTTCTAGTAATTATATTGAGTCATGTAATTTGGCCTGAAATATCTGATTTGAATATTTATTTTGATAAAACTCCCTGAGAAACTGTCAGGTTTTTTTTAACACTTTTTGCTGTTTACACATAATCTAAAAGGAAATGTCCCTTTAGCTCTCTGGTTATAGGTCCCAGGAACAAAGAATTGAAAGGTAGCAGCTATCAGTGGAAGCTTTGGCTTTAGCAAACTGGGGCTTGAATAGATGTGTTGTCACTAATTCTTTAAATTATTCAACTATCTTTAAGTGACTGGATACACTTAACACTGTGCTAGATGCTATATACAAAAGTAAGTAATGATGGTCCTGGCCTCAAAAGCTTCCCTCCACTGGGGGAGGCTTCACTTGTTAGGGCTACAGAAAGACCAGACTGATGTTCCAAGACACCTAGACCGGCAGGCTCCTATATTTTCCAAGCCTTGTGCCCTTAGACCTCTGAGGCCAGGTTGGAGTTACCCTGAGTTCATGGAGCCAAGATACCTACTCTTTAGGTTCAGTGCCCCCCTTCCAACAGGAGACTATCAGGACTAGATGCAGACATACCTTTCATCCCTGTTCTCAACTCTCAAAGGGTCCACCTCCTGCTCCTTTAATCTATTCTGTAAGCATTACTGTCACCCTAATACTCTTCTTCCTTGTACCAGCTCAATAACCTAACTTTTTCCTCCCCGTATTAGTCTGTTCTGACACTCCTATAAAGACATACCTGAGACTAGGTAATTTATAAAGAGAAGAGGTTTAATTGACTCACAGTTCCACATGGTCTCAGGAAACTTATAATTATGGTGGAAAAGGAAACAGGCATCTCTTGCATGGCAGCAGGTGAGAGAGAGAGAGAATGTGTATGAAGGAGGAACTGTCAGACACTTATAAAACCATAAGATCTCATGAGAACTCACTCACTATCATGAGAACAGCATGAGGGACACTGCCCTCATGATCCAATCACTTCCCACCAGGTCTCTCCCTTGACACATGGGGATTATGGGGATTACAATTCAAGATGAGATTTGGGTGGGGACAAAGAGTCAAACCATATCACTCCACCTCTGACCCCTCCCAAATCTCATGTCTTTTCACATTTCAAAACCAATCATGCCTTCCCAACAGTGCCCCAAAGTCTTAATTCATTTCAGGATTAGCTCAGAAGTCCACAGTCCAAAGTCTCATCTGAGACAAGGCAAGTCTCTTCTGCCTATGAGCCTGTAAAATAAAAAAACCAGTTAGTTCTTTTCAAGATACAATAGGGGTATAGGCATTGGGTAAATACGCCTATTCCAAATGGGAGAAATTGGCAAAAACAAAGGGTCTATAGGCCCCATGCAAGTCCAAAATCCAGCAGGGCAGTCATTAAACCTCTAAAATGATCTCCTTTGACTCCATGTCTCATATCCAGGGCACACTGATGCAAGGGGTGGGTTCCTATGGCCTTACGCAGCTCCTTTACAGGCTGGGTGACTGCAGCTATTCTAGGTGTACAGTGCAAGCTATCAGTGGATCTACCATTCTGGGGTCTGGAGGACAGCGGCCCTCTTCTCACAGTTTCACTAGGCAGTGCCCCAGTGGGAACTCTGTTGGGGGGGCTCCAACCCCACATTTCCTTTTCACACTGCCCTAGCAGAGGTTCTCTATGAGGACTCCACCCTGCAGCAGACTTCTACCCAGACATCCAGGCCTTTCCATACATCCTCTGAAATCTAGGTGGAAGTTCCCAAACCACAATTCTTGACTTCTGTGCACCCACAGGCCCAACATCATGTAGAAGCTGTCAAGGCTTGGGGCTTGCACCCTCTGAAGTAGTGGTCTGAGCTATATCTTGGCCTCTTTTAGCCATGGCTTGAGCTGGAGCAGCTGGGATGCAGGGCACCAAGTCCTGAGGCTTCACACAGCAGCTGGGCCCTGGGCCCAGGGTCCAGTCCATGAAACCATTTTTTCCCACCTAGGCCTTAGGGTCTGTGATGGGAGGGGCTGCTACCAAGATCTCAGACATGACCTGGAGAAATTTTCCCCATTGTCTTGGTGATTAACATTTGGCTCCTCATTACTTATGCAAATTTCTGCAGCCAGCTTGAGTATCTTTCCAGAAAACGTCATCAGGCTGCAAATTTTCCAAACTTTTATGCTCTGCTTCCCTTTTTTTTTTTTTTCTTTTCTTTACTTTTTTTGTTTGTTTGTTTGTTTGAGACAGAGTTTCACTCTGTCACGAGGCTGGAGTGCAGTGGTGCAATCTGGGCTACTGCAACCTCTGCCTCCCAGGTTCAAGCGATTCCCCTGCCTCAGCTTCCTGACCAGCTGGGACTACAGACACGTGCCACCACACCCAGCTAATTTTTTTTTTATTTTAGTAGAGACAGGGTCTCACCATGTTGGCCAGGATGGTCTCGATCTCCTGACCTCATGACCCACCTGCCTTGGCCTCCCGAAGTGCTGGGATTACAGTTGTGAGCCACCGCACCCAGCCTCTGCTTCCCTTTTAAACATAAGTTCCAATTTCAGATCATCTCTCTCAATTTCAAAGTTTCACATATCTCTAGGACAGGTGCCAAATGCTGCCAGTCTCTTTGCTAAAGCATAGTAAGAGGGACCTTTGCTCCAGTTCTCAAGAAGTTCCTCATCTCCATCTGAGACCACCTCAGCCTGTGCTTTTTTGTCCACATTATTATAAGCATTTTGGTCAAAGCCATTCAATAAATCTTTAGGAAGTTCCAAACTTTCCCACATCTTCCTGTCTTCTTGTGAGCCTTCCAAACTGTTCCAACCTCTGCCTGTTAACCAGTTGCAAAACACTTCCACATTTTTGTATATCTTTAAAACAGTGCCTAACTCCTGGTACCAATTTACTGTATTAGTTTGTTCACACACTGCTATAAAGACATACCCAAGACTGGGTAATTTATAAAGCAAAGAGGTTTAATTAACTCACAGTTCTTCATGGCTGGGGAGGCCTCAAGGAACTTATAATCATGGCAGAAGGGGAAGCAGGCACGTCTTACATGGTGGCAGGCATTAGAGAAAGTGTGTGAAAAAGGAACTGTCAGACACTTACAAAACCATAAGATCTCGTGAGAACTCACTCACTGTCATGAGAATAGCATGGGAGACACCACCGCTATGATCAATCACCTCCTACCAGGTCTCTCCCTCAACACATGGGGATTATTGGGATTATAATTCAAGATGAGATTTAGGCGGGAACACAGAGCCAAACCATATCACTCCCTTAAGCTCTCGAGTCACCACTCTACTATCAGATTGCTCCCTTCAACCTCAACTTCCCCTTGCATTAAAGGGTTTCGTCCATTTCCCTGCATTAACTAAAAGCTGGCTCTTCCTGAGATACCTACTCGCACCTAATTCTCCCAAATGAATTTGCTTTTTTCTCTCATACACCTAGGGGTGGTGTGCTTTTTGTTCCTCAACACCATGTGACAGAATGCATTTTCCAAAAGCAGCAATATCCCCCACTTACATACTCTCTTACAGTGAGACCTTGCCTCATAGGCAGGATCTCCCTCCTCCTCAGCAAACATACCTGCATCTGCATCATCTTCCTTCCTTCTGATGAAGGAGGTGGCCCTTCTGCCTAAGGATCACACTCTTTAGCCTCCTTTCATAGTCATGTTTGTCGATAGTCGTTTACCCTTATTGTTTCCTTTTCCTCACTTCCTTCCCACTCCTCGGCCTGCCCTTCAAGGCTCTCTCCCACCACTGCACCAAAAGAGAAGTAGCCGAGGTCAACAAAGACCTCTAGAGTGCTCATTTTAGCGAATATTTTCAGTCTTTATTTTAATTGGTGTCAGAGCTAGAGATATAGTTTAAGAGTGAAAAATGGGAATGAAGATTATTCAGGAAGACTTCTGAATATCAAAGAGAAAAATGAAGGAAGAGGAAGAGAGAGAACACTGAGAAAAGAACCCCAGAGAATGTTAATACCTAAAGAATGGTACAAGACAGAAGACTGAGAGGCCATGGTTATCACATAAGAAGAGAACCAGTATAGAACAATATTATGGAAGCCAAAGAAGGCAAGAATTCTGAGGGACAGCAAATCCATGCATTACACAGAGTTCACACAAGATTGAGACTTAAAGTGTCCCTTGGATTTAGGAATTGGGAGGCCAATGGTGACCTAAGCACCATAGAATTGTGGGGCAAAACCTGATAAAAGAGGCTTAGGAATGGAGACACACTTTCAAGAAACTTGCCTCTGAAAGAAAAGAAGAGATCTCAGATAGCAACTAGAAAGAGCTGTTCTTTCAAAATGCAGAGAATTCAGGTATAGTAAGAATTCAGGCTTAGAGTCAAACAAACTTCAATTTGAACCTTAGTTCTACCACTTAACAAGCCATGTGAACTTGGGAAAGGTACCTATTGCTTCTGTGCTTGTTTCCAATTCAGTTAAATAGAGATAGTAACACTTGCCTTGCAGGGTTGTGAGGGTGAAATTAGATGAAGGCTAGTTATGTGGCATGCAGCAATGTTCTATAAATGACAGTCATTACTACTAAAGGATAAACATGAGAAATTATGTTTCTAGGCTAGTAGGAAGAAGCTAATGGGGAGGATTGAAAATAATAGACATATTAGAAAAAAAATGATAATGAAAAGTCCTGCAACCAGAATAAATGAGATTAATTAGCTAGGTGGAGAGGTTCACCTTGACCAGGAAGGGAGAAGAAGGGAGTGACAAGTGGTGACATAAATGATTGCTTCTGGAGGGGGAGGAGCCATGAAATTAATGAAGTCCATGACTGATAACCTCTTTTTACTAGAGAAGTATGAGTGAAGATTATCTGCTGTTAGTAAACATGATGGGACAAGATAATGGGCATGAGTAGTAAAGAGTATTTGCTAAAAGGAACAGGAGAAAATGCAGATCAAAGACAATATAAATAGATGAGTATTGCTGAGGGCCTCAGTGAAACTGGAAACCCTAGATGAGCAGTGGCCCCCGCCCATATGGCCATGTGTTCTGCTCCTTGAACACATGGCCATCTGTCATTGGCCTGGGTTGATCCATGCATTGTCCATCTCCCATCACCAAAATATAAGCTTAGAGTAGAAATTTTGTCCATCTTGTTCACCACTACATCCAACGATTCGTGCAGAGTAGATAATAAATAGCTGTTAAAAGAACAAAATTCATGGGTATACAAATGCAAAAAGAAAATCATAAAGATTGCATGAGTTGTGCATGCATAGAATGGAAGAAGATTTGGGTGGAAAAGAACTGAGGGAGCATATGAGAAAATTATGAGAATGGCACAAGTGAATCAGACTGCAATGGGAATGAAGGGAAGCCACAGGAAAATTGCTTAACTGAGACAGAGATGTGATACCTCACAACTGTGAAACCTCACAAGGCCAGAGGATTTCATGAGTCCAAAGGGGGAAAAAAAAAGATTCGGTGGAAGAGTTTCAATTGGCTCTTAAAATTTCAAAGGTGAAACTATTATTGAAGATAGAATATGTCCAATGGATTGAAAAATTAGAAACAAATGGAGACAAAAGTCAATGAAGCTGAAGGTCAAGGAACTGTGAGAGTAAAGCTTTAATTATTTTTTGTAGTAGTTTTAGGACCATAAAACAGACTGAAAAGAAACCAAACTAGATCTCTCTCTTTCCAGAGTTATCTGTGTATGTTTCATCTCCCTGCAGAGTTGGGACTCTGCTATACTCACACTCACACGGGACACTGTTAAAGTTAATAAAAGATAAGGTAGAATTTCCTAGTTCCTTCCACTTATACCCACCATTAAGCCAGTACTGTCACTCAAAAGCAGCACTATGAAAATCTGTCCAATTCAGGCCAGGCGCGGTGGCTCACGC
>NW_012103798.1:886633-895670 GCF_000951045.1 Mandrillus leucophaeus
AAAAAAAAAAAAGAAAAAAGAAAATCTGTCCAATTCATGTTCCCAGTGAGGTAGCCAAATGTTAAAGCCAGTGGAAGGTTAGCAATTAATTTAGCAGTAGGGATGATGTCAATGACAGACTGCCTTAAATATCAGTTAAATAATTCTTCCTTTAAATGACTGTTAAGAGATACAAAGAAGATTTCAAAATTTAAGGTTTTACTCAAATCTGATAAAATGCATGTGGGGTGAATTTCCTGAATCATCCAAATACCCAGACAATTGGTCAGCATTACTCATGCTTTCTGTGGCTCAGTTTTCTCATACACAAAGTAGAGGTAATAAGAGTACTGTATTAGTCTGTTCTCATGCTGCTAATAAAGACATACCCAAGACTGGGAAATTTATAAAGGAAAGAGGTTCAGCTGGCTCGCAGTTCCACACAGCTAGGGTGGCCTCACAATCATGGTGGAAGGCTAAAGAGGAGCAAGGTCACATCTTACATGGTGGCAGGCAAAAGAGCTTGTGCAGCATAACTCCCATTTATAAAACCATCCGATCTCATACGACTTATTTACTACCATGAGAACAGAATGGGGGAAATGGCCCCAATGATTCAATTATCTCCACCTGGTCATGCCGTTGACACTTGAGGATTATTACGATTCAAGGTGAGATTTGGGTGGGGACATAGCCAAACCACGTTAAGTACCCTTCCTCTGTGGTGTTTGGATGATTAAATGAGGTGATATTTGTAAAGACTTTAGCATAGCACAAGGCCTGGCACATAGGAAAGATTCAAGAAATGAGACCCACAGTTGTATTTTTCCATGAGAATGAAACAAACTTCAGGCCTTCTAATCTACCTTCCTATACTCAGTCATTCACAGAAATTGCTATGCACTGCATGTTGGTGCTCCCTAAAATTCATGTGTTGAAACCTAATTTTCAATGTGATGGTATTTGGAGGCGGGGCCTTTGGGAAGTGATTAGGTCATGAAGGCAGAACCCTCATGAATGGAATTAGTACCCTCATGGAAAAGACCCCGGAGAGCTCTCTTGCCCTTCTGCCATGTGAGAAGACAGTGAAAAGATATCCATCTGT
The DNA here is from genome assembly GCF_000951045.1 of Mandrillus leucophaeus. Classification (NCBI taxonomy): domain Eukaryota; kingdom Metazoa; phylum Chordata; class Mammalia; order Primates; family Cercopithecidae; genus Mandrillus; species Mandrillus leucophaeus. Next base: position 887,718 of record NW_012103798.1, read on the forward strand.
GAACCAGGAAGCAGGCCTTCACCAGGAACTGACACCAAATCTACTGGTGCCTTGATTTTGGACTTGCCAGCCTCAAGAACTTGAGAAATTTCTGTTGTTTATAAGCTACCCAGGCTATGGTATTCTGTTATAGCAGCCTGAATGGACTAAGACAGAGATAGTAACTCAAAAGTTACTCTGGGCTTCCAGTTCAAGATCAAAGACAGAACATGTGCACTAACTCCCTTTCCCAAAATCACATTGAATTATTGTAAAGAAGCATAAGAAATTTATTTATAGAAAGCCTCAAGTATGGGAAGCATATCAGTTTGTTATGAAAAAGTACTATACCACAGACTGGGTGGTTTAAATAAGAGAAATTTATTTGCTCATAGTTCTAAAGCCTAGAAGTTTAAGATCAAGGTATCAGTAGGGTTGTTTCCTTCTAAGGCCTCTCTGCTTGGTTTACAGATGACTATCTTCTCCCCTGTGTCTTGACACAGTCTTTGCTTTAAACATGTCTATGTCCTAATCTCACCTTCTTATAGGATACCAGTCATATGAGCTTAGGGTACACCCTAGTGACCTCATTTACCCTTAATTAACTCTTTAAAGATCTTTTATTTAAACACAGCCACATTCTGAGGTACTGGGGGCTAGGGCTTCAACATATCAATCTAGGGGGACACAATTCAGCCCATAAAAGGAAGTTTGGGCATGAAGTAAGAAAAGATCTAGATACATTTTTGGAAAACAAAAGACAATTGGAAACCAAAGGATGGATAATCCAGAGATAGGCACAAGTCAGCAAGGATGAAGAAAGGGCTGAAGTGGATGTGAGTGCCATCTTCAGAGAGGATTTCTGAAGGGTTCCCAGTTCTAAGTCAGCTATGAAGAGTACCTAGGTAAGGAGGCCCAAGACAGGGGTGATTGTCTAAAGATCTGAGTAAATAAGGGCTAACTGGTGTTGTCTAAGCCCTAGCCCTGCTCATGCAGAGTTGTTGCCATTTGAAGTCAGAATACAGAGCTCTAAGTAAACTGGGCTGTCAGCATGGATGGAGCTCAGGCATCTAGCATGGGGATGGTATCACAGAGTAGGACCTGCTCACCTGGGCCCTGGGAGCCCCAACCTGCCTAATCTTCCTTAATCATGCAGTCTAACATGAAGTCTGTCATTGAATACATACTGCATCCAAAACACAAAGCTTATAGTTGGTCTTCACATTTAGGAGGCGATCTATTAGTGAAAAAGATCTATACAAAAATGAAAGACATGCACACTAGCTCCCTATACTAACCAACCTAATCCTTCACTTAAAAATATGAATAAACAAGAAAGGATTATCAGAAATGTGAGGAAAATTAAGAGTTCAAGAGAAAAAGAAAAGAGGAGCCAACAGAAAAATTAACTCAAAGGGATTCAGAAATAATTCAGGGGAATGGGGAAGGAAAAAGGTTGAAATGATAAGAAAGATGGAAATCAAGAAAAAGAATTTTAAAGGAAGAAAGAAGGAAACCCATCAAGACAGTCAACTGTGTTTTAATAGGAGTTCCTCAAGAGAAGGACAATAAAAATGGAGGGAGGGAATTATCTGAGAAACAGTAAAAGAAAGCTTTTCCAAAGGCTAAAAGGTCATATAGTACTGAACAGAATGAAAGAAAAAGGACATAAAAAACTTTAAAACATGAAGATTGAAGAGAAGATCTCCCAAATTTTGACAAATAAAACCCAGGTTACTTACAAAAAAGAGAGAATCCGGTTGACATGCTACTTCTTATCAGTAACCATGGATTTTAAAAAAAGAGGAATGCAGGCTTCCAAAGTTCAGAAGGAGAATTATTTTGAATCTAGAGTTCTACATGCAGAAAAATTCTACTTGACTATAAAAGTAAAATATAGACTTTCAGACATAATATTCAAGATTCCTCTCCCATTGATCTTTCTTTAAAAAACAAATAATTTTTAAAAGGTGAGAATGTACTTGCGTAAAACAAAATAAAGAAAGGAAAAAGTAGGTAGAGAGTGTTTGAGGGCAGAACACACGTAAGAACACTACTTTTCTCATGTTATCTCCTTTAAAGTGTTGGCTACATATAATAAATCAAGATATGTATGTTTAACTATATCATTTGAAATTATTAAAGTTACCAATAGAATATCTGAAAATAAAAAGACAAGTAAAAACAGAATTGAGGGTGGGGTAGGATTTCTCTTAGTGAACTAAATTCCTCAATGCAAAATAGGTAGATAATAAAGGTAAATAAATGTCTGCTTGTGACATTGGTCAGCTAGCTGCCACAAGATAAAGACACACAAACAGAAGACATTCTCCTTGAACTTGGAAGGGTCAATGGGAGTAGGTAGTCGGCAGTAGGAAGGCTTTTTATACCTTCTGCCTTATATGAATTTTTATTGCTATGGAAGTGTATTATTTTTATAATGATTAAAAACTCTTTCTGAAGATTTCTAAATCATGCTCTCAAACCACAGTTAAATCCATCTTCCACTGGGCTTGGGGGTGACTCTTGACTCTTTAGCTAACTACATGCTGTCCACCTGGAAGAGATGTCATCAACAGCAAAAGCCTGGACACTTGACTTGTGTTTTCAGCAGTTTATATAATACAGTCTTTTTCCAGCAAAAGGACATTTCATAGAGTATTTTGTGGCTCCACTGTCCACTCTATCCCCACTCCTTTTTTATTCACACATTTCTTTCCTCTTTTCTGGTCCCAATGCCATGAATTCACAGTTTCTTGCAATCTAATTATGAAATTTCTTTTCATGAAAAAAAAATCACTAGCACCATTAGCCAGCAAAATACATCAAATTTATATCTTTCTAATAATAAAGTTAAAAACTTTACTGTTACTTTGTATTAGTAAATACCAACACAAACACTAATACAAAAAGATAGTATTACTTTGAAAAATGCCTATGTCACATGTATGTATACATAAACCTATGATATAACATAGCTATAGTTCCCATTGTAAGGACATGTGAGAATCGAAAGGCAAACTGGAATAACACTTCTATTCAGGACTTCAAATTAAATCTCTGATTCACTACTGTCAAGTCATTTTCCTTTGGTAAAAGTTCAGGACAAAGATTGATCTTTCCCAGGTCTCTTTGTTCATGTTTGTACCAGTTCCTCTTAGTTATCTTGTCTAAGAATCCTACCAATAAGGGTTGTTTTTCTGCTTGCCTATTGTAACACAGTCAGTAAACTTCAGATCTGGGTCTCTTCTCTTCTAACATCCTCAACAATGAACAACTGGGCTTTAGATGTTACTGTTAACACTGCTTGCTTAAGCCTTATTGAGAAATATAAGCATACTATAAGGTGTTAGCAGTCTTTACTTATTTTGTTAGTTTTCTATTGGTGCAATAAATTACTACAAACCTCATAGATTAGCAAGGCACATTTATTATCTTACAGTTTTATAAGTCAGAAATTGGACACCGGTCTCACTAGACTAAAACCAGTGTCATCAGGATTGGATTCCTTTCTGTCGGATCTAGAGAAGAATCTATTTTCTTGCCTTTTCCAACTTCTAGAAGCTGCCTTCATTCCTTGGCTTATGACCCCATTCCTCTGTCTTCAAAGTCAGTGACAGTAGAGTCCATACTGCCAACTCTCTGATTCTCTGTAGCTGAGAAATGTTCCTTGCTTTTAGGGACTTATGTCATTAGATTGGGCCTACCTGTATAATCCAGGATCATCTGCCCTTCTCAAAGTTCTTAACCTTAATCACATTGGCAAAGTCCCTAGGTAACATATGCACAGGTTCCGGAGATTCTGGGGTCAACATCTTTGGGGGCCATTATTCTGCCTGAAACACTTATCCATTAACATCCTTTGATTGCCTGCCTAGGCGATGGCTGTGAATGAAGATGAAAGCGTGATATTGATTTAGAAACTAACTGTTTAAGTACTTCAAAATTTCATATCAGGATTACATACTGATAATCAGGGTTCTCAATGAAGCAATCTACAATTTTAAATGTCATAAAAGAGGGTCACATTCCAATTCCTTTAACTTAATAGAATTTGTACATAACTTTGAATACACATTTTCCTGTTAAAGCAAAGAAGAAACAAACAAGGCACACGGCAGGGACTCAATACATTAGTGGGGTTGTAAGGGGTAGGGAGGATGGAAAGAGCTAGATTTTATATTATTTTATTTTATTTATTTATTTATTTATTGAGAAGGAGTGTCACTCTGTTGCCCAGGCTAGAGTGCAGCGGCGCAATTCCGGCTCACTGCAAGCTCCGCCTCCCAGGCTCATGCCATTCTCCCACCTCAGCCTCCCGACTAGCTGGGACTACAGGCGCCTGCCACCACCACGCCGGGCTAATTTTTTTGTATTTTCATAGAGACAGGGTTTCACCATGCCAGCCAGGACGGCCTGGATCTCCTGACCTCGTGATCCACCTGTCTCAGCCTTCCAAAGTACAGGGATTACAGGAGTTAGCCACCATGCCTGGCCTATTTTATTTTTAAAACAACTTTTTTTTTTTTTTACAAATTTTAAAATGAATATGTGCTCATTACAGAAAATTTGGGAAATATAGGAAAGTATATTTTTTTCTAAAAAAGAAAGCTATACACAGTCTCACCTTCTCCTACATTCTCATTTAGATTCAGATTTAATAGATAACAACAGTTGATAGGTCATTGACATAACACCACCCAGACATCAATAACATCCCCGGATATCAAATTATTCATATTGATACTAAAGTTATCTTCAGTTGATTTTCTCTCCCTGAATCTTTCCCAAAATGTGGACTGTTTGAAGATCTAGTTTGCCATAATACCCTAACATGCCAGAATTGATTTGCCTAGAAAACAGTTAGTAGGAATCCTGAAATGTGAACATATGGATACCTTTACAACAACAACCATAACAAACACTATTATTTCTATTGTGCCAGGTGCTGTTCTACATATATTAGTTCATTAAATCCTCACAATGCCCCATGAAGTGTCGGGGCTCAGAACATTATACCCTAAAAGTATAGAAACTTAGCATGCTGTTTCTGTAAGTATGGAACCTTGGCATGCTGAGTATTTTGAACCAAAAGACATTGGAGGGGCCTCAGAGGCAAGGTCTCTCTGACCTTCTCCCATCTTCCTGTCTCCTGCCCCTTTCTCTGTCCTCAAAGAATTCATAGAAACCAAAATTTCTGTCCCCCAAGGTAGATCTTCGACACTTGAATTCCTCTTCCCAAAGCAAGTCAGTAAAACCTAGAGAGGTCACTCTGTGACCTTCTCCCTTCTCCCTTGAAGACTCCCATGTGACAGGTGTCCTGACCCGTACCCAGAGGAAAGGAATGCCGCAGAGAGAGGCCAAGAAGGCTCTAAACAGACAGGCCTTGCTGGATTTCCCTCTCAGTCTATTATCATTAGATCATACTCTTTTTTTCCTATCACAGTTCTACACAGCTGTCCATTCTTCACTGAACCTAAACATAGGAATAGACAATTTTCCCTGGGTCTTTAAGTCTTCATTTCTGAAGCTTCATATCACAAAAAACTTTGACTAAATCTATTTGTTATGGTTTTCTCTTGTTAACCTACCTTTCCTTATGTGTGTGTTGGCCATGACCCTTATGACAGCTAAGGAAAGGTATCCCACTTTTTCAGCCCTGTAGGGGTCAATACTATCATCCCCATTTTACAAATGAGGACTCTGAGACCCTGGGAGACAAAATGCCTTGCCTGGGTCACTCAGTGAGCAGCCACGCTGGAGCTTCAGACTCCCTGCTCTCAACCTCTACTATGTAGCATCCCTGGAGACCCAGGACGCCTTGCTCTTTACCTCCTCTCAATACAACAGGGTCCAGAGAAGATGTTTATCAGGACATCAGCATTTATAAAAGGTCATTCATGATACTGAAATACTAAGTGCAGCTAACATTTATTTTATGAGTCCTTATTGTAGACTAGATGATGTGCTAGACACTTTATCTAATTTAATCCACACAACCACTTTGTGAGGGCAGACCTAGTGCCAGCATTTTAAAGGTGAGGAAATGGAAACTTTGAGAGGTTAACCCAAATCTGCCAAACTCCTGAGACTGCTCTTTTTAGCCAGTGCTTTTTACTGAATTCTGTGCTTAACTCAGTCTTGTTCAACAATTGTATGGGAATGAATAAGGATATAAAAGGCACACTGACCAATTGCTTCCAAATGAAAAATTAAAACAAAAATTAAATCTGACAGCCTAGACTGATGCACAAAAAGAAGAGAGTGGCAGAGACATCAAGTCATACACCTGAGTCCTCAGAAGAGCTAAGCATGAGTTTTTAGGAAGAAAAGTTGCAACCTAAGAGGGCTACTGAAATATAAAGTCAACCTGAGACATAGATCAGCTGTGGCTGCAGGGGGACGGTGTGAGGAGGTACATAGCCAGAGATTTGATAGCCTGCTAAGATAGTAAATCACCCCCTGAAAATCTGGGCATAAAGAGCTCGAGTACATATCATATGAGAAAAGTCCAGGGAACTGGAGTGTTCAGCCTGTGGGAAGTGAGGCAAGTGAGTGAACAAAAACTAGAGGGGCTACAAGAGCTCATTTTAAATATTTGGAAACCAGTTGTTGTATATAAATAGAAGGAGCTCCAGGGAGATGACTAAGGATCAACAAATTTTAAAGGGATTTTAAGTGCATGGAGAGTGGGGTGCAAATTTAGTTAAGCAGAAGATCCTGCAAACAAAGTCATTCAAACGGGGAATGGTAATTTGAACACAGATGCTTGCCTCTCACCTGGGGCTTCATGTCCACTTGCCAGGGACATAGAGGGGACAGGGGAGAGTGTGGATTGGGTAGGGAATCAAAAGAGAATCATTTGCTCTAAGTTCATTTTTAACTTACACCTGTATGATTCCACGATATGATCTGGGCACCAGCAACTAAAGCTGGCAGGTGAGGGGAGGAGGCAGGCTCTCCTGGAGATACAGGAGGGAAAGAAGAAGAAGAAAGATGGGAACCTCCATTTTTATCGATCCTAGGCTCTTGCCCACTGGTAGATTTGCTCAGTTTTGTGTTGTGGTGTTTGCTTGAGAAAAGGAAGAATCAGTGTTGCTTTCTCTTTCTCAGGAATTGCGTTTCCACCTAACAAGTTATCAACTCAATTATTAGGTTGTCAATATGTTTCTAATTGTGAATATTTGAAGGATATCACTAATGAATAAAATATATTGACCCCAAAGCAATTCCAAGCTGTCGGGAGGAATAGAATCTTAGAAAAGGTGGGTGGCCACTGGAGATCTGGGAAAAATAAAACATCTTTAGAATCCCTGGATGGTTGTCAAAACTATACCTTTGAAATGCAAAGATTTTATTAGAAGTTTAGTTTTTGTTCACTTTTTTTTTTTTTTTTTTTCTTTTTTTTTTTTTTTTTTGAGACGGAGTCTAGCTGTGTCGCCTAGGCTGGAGTGCAGTGGCGTGATCTCGGCTCACTGCAAGCTCCACCTCCCGGGTTCATGCCATTCTCCTGCCTCAGCCTCCTGAATAGCTGGGACTACAGGCGCCCGCCACCATGCCCGGCTGATTTTTTGTATTTTTAGTAGAGACGAAGTTTCACCATGTTAGCCAGGATGGTCTCAATCTCCTGACCTTGTGATCCACCCGCCTCAGCCTCCGAAAGTGCTGGGATTACAGGTGTGAGCCACCGCGCCCAGCCGTTTGTGTTCACTTTTAATGACTACAACAAAAATAAAGACAATGCATTCCTGTATTGAAAGGTTATAATTTCCATATTACCATCTCCCATTTTTGATGCTACATTGACAGTGAAACTAACCTCATGTATAAATGTGGATGCATACACATCCAGAATGCCTTCCACATTGGGAACACATGTAGCTGTGTTCTGCCTGGTAAGTGACTACATATTTCTAGGGTTTGTCTGGTTGGCAGCTCCATTTTGACACTTTGTTGGGTACATATTTACTTTGT
>NW_012103798.1:895720-906579 GCF_000951045.1 Mandrillus leucophaeus
CGCCTGCCACCACGCCCGGCTAATTTTTTGTATTTTTAGTAGAGACGAGGTTTCACCGTGTTAGCCAGGATGGTCTCAATCTCCTGACCTTGTGATCCACCCGCCTCAGCCTCCGAAAGTGCTGGGATTACAGGCGTGAGCCACTGCGCCCAGCCGTTTGTGTTCACTTTTAATGACTACAACAAAAATAAAGACAAAGAATTCCTGTATTGAAAGGTTATAATTTGCATATTACCATCTCCCATTTTTGATGCTACACTGACAGTGAAACTAACCTCATGTATAAATGTGGATGCATACACATCCAGAATGCCTTCCACATTGGGAACACATGTAGCTGTGTTCTGCCTGGTAAGTGACTACATATTTCTAGGGTTTGTCTGGTTGGCAGCTCCATTTTGACACTTTGGTGGGTACATATTTACTTTGTTCAAAATGTGCCACGTATTTCTGATTATAGCATGGAACTTAGGCTGCAAAACAAAACAAAACAAAAATCCTGCAAATGTTTATACCATATGACCTAAGGCTTTGCTGAAGCATATTTTTATTAGAATGTCTTTTGCCTTCTTCTTTTGTGGTTTTAGAATTACAGCTTGCCACTAAGTAATTAGCTTAGCAGTCCTATTGTAATCAGTCCTCCTTTTTTGTCCGGTCCAGAGGAAATGAATTATACCAAGTATGGTTCTAATTCTAACCAACTTGTATGTCAGAAAGCTATTGCTATGATCGAACTTCATGATAAATGGCAAGTAAGAGTTGGCCAGCAAAAGTGGTGCTCAAATTTGGTGGCAACATCAGTGACCATACTAAGTTTATTGTCTATGAAATAAATGAGTGCATAAAGCTGCAGCTAAATTAATGTATATAAAGTACTTTTGTGCTTGACACATAATAAACACTCAATAAAAGGGTTTATTGTTAAAACCAACAATTGGGCTGGCTGTCCCTGTTTCATGTATTCATGAATCTTATGTCTATCACAGTCTTCAGAACACTAATGTGATTTATTCTGTTTACTTATCTGTCTACTAATCTTACCTAGGATTAGTGTAATAAAGTTAATAAATCAATGTAATTTGTTGAATTACAAAGTGTAAACACTTGACTCTGGACTTTTTTTAATTATTATTTTTTATTATTACACTTTAAGTTCTAGGGTACATGTGTACAATGTGCAGGTTTGTTACATATGTATACATGTTGCCATGTTGGTTTGCTGTACCCATTAACTCATCATTTACATTAGGTATTTCTCCTAATGCTATCCCTCCCCCAGCCTCCCCACCCCCTGATAGGCTCCGATGTGTGATGTTCCCTGCCCTGTGTCCAAGTGATCTCATTGTTCAATTCCCTCTATGAGTGAGAACATGGGGTGTTTGGTTTTCTGTCCTTATGATAGTTTGCTGAGAATGATGGTTTCCAGGTTCTTCCATCTCCCTGCAAAGGACATGAACTCATCCTTTTTTATGGCTGCATAGTATTCCATGGTGTATATGTGCCACATTTTCTTAATCCAGTCTATCATTGATGGACATCTTGGGTTGATTCCAAGTCTTTGCTGTTGTGAATAGTGCCATAATAAACATATGTGTGTGAATGTGTCTTTATAGGAGCATGATTTATCCTCAAGGATCTAGAACTGGACTTTTAATCAATGGTTCTGCTGCCGTCGAACTACACTGACTTCCAAAAGATTAGCACATTTTCTTGATCATATTTTCTAGCCTTTTGTCTATTGGTATAATCTAAACAAAAATCAAAGTTTTAAAAATGTGTTTGGATATAATTGTACTCTTAGAATGTTCACATATATGAATGAAATTAAAGATTCAAAGATTGATTATTCTGGAACTCACAGTACAGCTCTGCAATGGATGAAATATGTGCTATGGCTGACCATATACAATGAGACAACCATTACATCAAACCTCTGAACCAGAGAACGAAGAGTCTGAATGGGAGTCTTCTCCTGTGGTCAGTTCTGGGAGGAGCACAAAGACAAAATTCAGAAAATCCACAGAGGCTGGAAAATAATTTGTAGGGAAATGAAAAGCAAAGCCAAAGACTCCTTGAACTTCATCTAGTATTGTAAATAACCTAGTGGCAAAACATTAGATGTTTCTGCTAAAGTATCATTCTTAGAGTATTAGCATGCTTAAATATGTCTGAGAAATCCTTAATGACTCTACATTTTGCTAAGTCCACAACTCTTTCAGCTCCTTCCAAAAGCAGTGTGATAAACCAGTATCATTCAGGGAGGATGAAGGTTTCTGAGCTTTACTATATGAAAGAGCCAACTCTAATTTCCCAAAATACCACTAAAGAAGAGAAAAATCTCACAAAATGCAACAGATTCATTGTGCAATGGTGTTGAAGCAGATGGGCAGGGGATATGAACGGGACAACAGAAGACCCTGGTTATGCTAATAAAACCCTCAATTTCACTTTCACTATTAGCTTACATTCCATTAAAGAACTCTCAAAGAGAAGTACGTATTTTCTCCAAGTAGAAGAGTTTTGACCCAAATTCTTGGGCTAGTATTTTTTTCATTGACTTCAAATGAAGACTTTTTTTGATGATAATACCATGGTTTGTTTCTACCCTGCCACTCACAGCCCTGCCTTAGCAAGAAGGTAGAGATCAGATTCTACATGACCAGCATTTGAGCACTATTACTCGTGTCCGAATTCACAAATAGAATTTGACAGGAAGTACAGACACCTTTATAAACAAACACTAATGTGTCATGAATATCAAAAATACTTTGAAATTGAAAGTGCTCAAAACATTTTTTAATCAAAATACCTGTATAATTTCTATTCAGTCAGTCATGTGTTATTTAATTGCCCATCACAAAGGGGAGGTTGTGTTCTCAAAATGTAATTTCCAGAGGATTACAAAGTATGGCAAGACGCCAGTCACTGAGTCGGTTTCTCAGTAACCAGTAGCAAGCTCAAGATTTTACATGGAAAATTCTGCTTCCCAAGGTCAGTTACCTATGCTGCACAAAGGCCTGTCTTTCCTGAGTAGCATGTGCCAGGCATGCTCTGCTTTGTCCAACAAATGTGCATTGAGTAACCACCATGTCCCTGACCCTACACTGGGCAGTGGGCACACAACTATGATGAAGTTTCCAAGATCTCACAACTCAAGGGATGAGACAAGCAAGCCAAATACAGTTGCAGTACAGAGCGATAAGGACTCTGATAGGAGACAAAAAGCATCAAAATAATGTGAAAATTAGTAGCCACAGAATGCAGCAGAGGATAATCTGACTCAGCTAGGTAACTTCAGTTGATGGAGAGAAATGAATGTGAGTGTTATCTAAAGGGTGTTGAAATTTGCCTCTACATACAAATCTTTATAATAATGTTCTTCCACATTCTTCTCACAGGATGGAGGGAATTCTTGAACCCATACCTCTATCTGGCCAAATAGGATTAGTCCATATAACTCAAAGCATTGGGGGGTACTGATGGAAGGAGGAGGAGAGGGGAGAAGTACGCCTTTTGGAGCAACCCTTATTTTTTACTCCTGAAGCAATAAGCTGGCTTCAAAGTGTAATGATGATTAATAATTCCCAATAACTACTCTCTACTCTCTAGACCTTTCCTTCTCTTTTAAACCATAGGGAACTCTCCGATGAATTCATTTTTCAAAAGCATGTTAAAAAACAAAGATAGTAAGAGAGAGATGTTACTACAAGTAATTATAAGAGGATGATATGGACTTCTGTGAACAATGACCAAAAAAAAAAATATGTTAACTTTGGTATTAACTGAACCGAAACTTAAGGAAAACACTGAAGGTGATCTATGGAAACTTTAGTGATACTCAGCATTGGCAATGAAGCAATAAACTTGTTTTTGAGTGGTCAGTTGTAGAATAGTTACAGCTGAGTGTTAACAAGAGCAGTTGGTGAATATCTATCTTCTGTTATCTTTAAGAATGATGACCTTCAGATGGAAAAGGATAACACAGATTGGATAGAGAAGAAGGCCATATAGCAGGGGCATTGTAAGGGAGCCTCTAATTCCAGTGAAGGTTCCCCAGGGTTTCTGGATGATTGGGAATAATCACCACAGCCCAGATGGGGTTTCTGAAGTACAAAATGCATGAGGACGGGTTCCCCAGAAGTAGATGCAAAGGATTTGCATACAAGCATTTTATTTAGGAAGTGATGTCAGAAAGCATGGGTAAGAAAGTGAGGAAAAGAGAGAGAAAAGAGAAAGACACTATAGGGGGAGTAACTGAGCAAGTGACCTCTGCAGACATTTGGGGCTCCATCCTGCCAGAGAACTCTGTGAGACAGTGTAAAAATGTCTAGGAGTGGTCCCATCCATGGCACAAGGAAGCTGGGACATCACCTCCAACTCTATCAGTCAGTAGCCAAAAGTTCCTTCTGGGTCATTGTCTCTCCACCATTCCAACCTTCCCCATCATTTGAGCCTAAAAAAAAAAAAAACCCTGGTAGAGATTTTTAGGTGCTTGTGATAGAACTCTATAGGCTTGCTAAGAATGGTGAGAGCTGAGGCAGTGTGAGAGGGGTTTCAACAGTACTTACCACACATGAAGAGAAGGAAATGGGCAAGAAACTGATGATAAACCAATGGAGACCTGGTTTTCAAAGAAGGAAAGTGGAGTTCTATAACTGATCTTGGAGAACTTGACATTAATTTGGGGGCAATAAACATATGTTACAGGGATGTTTTGGAGTAACTATAAGAGAAAGCAGAAGTGATGGGAATCCAGCAAGAACCTTATTCAATTAACTTCATCTCTCTTTTTTAACAGGGTCACTAAACCGGTAGGTGGAGGAAATGTTATACACCAATGTAACTGATGTACGCAGGTCTAATTTCCCTAGATAGCATGAAATTGACCAAGCTCAACCACAAGCTGTCATTATCCAATGGCCTACTCAGACACCAGTTTGCCCAGCTTCAAGGAACACAATTTACATAGTATTCTGGGTGAACGTAGCTCTCTGGAACACAATATCAAATGCACTGTAACTCATGTCCCCTGAAGTTGTGGCCCTGAGACACACAGTAGTGACAGCACACATAAACTTATTCAACATCCAGAGGCGACTTCAACTCCTCCCTCGGAGAGACCCTCCAGTGTAGAGCAGGAGAAGCCAACAACCCAAGAAACTCCACTCGAGACTATGAAGCTCCTCTTGAAAGCTCTTGAATTATGCAAGGCATATATAATATCAGAAGAGATAGCTGAACAAATTCAACCCTTGTAGTCCCAAGGACACCCATGGATATTACTCATACAAAACTTCAGAAAATTCTAGTACCATGCCAAAAAGGATTTTTATCAATGACCTGAGTGTCTCGCTGTTCATATTCTGTCTATCTCTCATATACACACATTTCACATACACAGTATACTCATTCACCTGAAGTAAAGTATATTAAATTTGTAGATCACATACAATTGGGAAATGTGATAGATACTAGGGGTTGGGCTGCTCAATCTCCATTTTACCTTCCTTCTGGCTGAAGATTATGGAGAACTTTTAAAAACAGAAAAAGCAAACAACTCTTGTAACTAGGATTCTGGGTACAAATTGCCTAATTAGCCCCTCTCATGCAAAATGTGGAGGATGGAAGTGAAGCAGATCCCACTTTTCTGCTCTTTTTGGTATTTCTGTGTTCCACTTTTCACAGAGAGGCTATGGAGATGCGAGGCTCTTCTGCAGCAGTGTTTCAGCGTCTCTTCGATATCTTTCTAGGTGTCAAAAGGTGCGACAGCAGCAGTGGTGGTAGCATTGTCATTCCTAGATCACAGGTAGGACTTTGTGTTCTTGAATGCACAACTTCAGAAGTGGCCTTGGAGGTAGTAACTCCTCTGTTGGGACAATTCTGTAATGTTCTGAGAGTTATTTCCGAAGGCTCAAGTTAAAATCTATTCTTCCAGTATTTGTTAAGCACCTAATAGTATGTGTGAAATTTCTTCATGCTGAAAATCTCTAGAGAGGTTTCTGTCTCCTGCACTGAATATTGACTACTTAGAAGAGTTGATAAATATGTTGAATGACAGAATTAGGATTAAAGGCAAATATAACATGATACAACCGAATAAGGATAAAAGTTTGGTAGTTAGGTTCAAAAGCAATTGCACATCCATTGGCTAGAGGCAGTATAACTTCACAGCATCATATAAGAAAAAGCTTAGAGAGAGGTCACAAAAGATGCTAATGTGGTATCCAGAAAGAACAAAGTTATGGACATGCTCTGTTGGTCTATTCTGGTAAGACCACACTTAAAGAAAAGTGATTAATCCTAAGCATCATGTTCTAAGAAGATGAACGGATCCCTTGAAGCATCTGCGTTTTCCTACAGCCAAAACAGATTAAATGGCATCAAGAAAGAACCAAATCTATTTCACAAGAAGAATGATTGAAGAATATGGGAGGTCCCGAGGACTAGAAAAGATTCAAGGTGGACCAAAATAGCCGTCTTTAAATATTCACATGGTTTCCTTGTGGAAGATTCATTAGACTTGTTCTGTACATTTCAAAAGTTTGGAACCAGGACCAAGAGAGGGGAGCAAGAGGAAGACCAGGCTAGACACTCTGTAGTAAAAGATGTCAGAATATGGAAGGACTGATTTGGCAATAAATTTTTCAACATTTGGGATATGCAAAAACCAAAAAACCGGAGACTCACTTTGATCGGGTGACCGTGGGACACACTCAAGCATCAAATGAGTTGCTGGTCTTAGAAGGTAGCCTTTGAGGCTTATTCCAAATCCAAGAATTTTTATAGTAAACTTTTTATTATAAGACTAGTAGGGTATTTCTAGAAAATTCACACATAACTCACTATTCTCAGAGACACAAATAATGCACCCACATCCCACCACCCCCCAACACACACACACACACACACACACACACACACACACAGAGTGGAGGGTGTCGGAGGAAGCCGAAAGCTTTCAAGGTTTGGAATTACGTAGATGGGGCTTCAAATCTTGGCTCCACTGCTTACTACTTGGATGACCTTGAGCAGTTTAAATCTCTGGTTCTCTGTTTGCTTATTGGTGAATAATGATACCTGTCTTGTAATTTTTAATGAAATTAGAAAAAATATGTCTTACACTGGATAAATAAAATTATTACTAGAAGGTTGTCATCTTCTAATACTTTAAAACTCTATTCTTTACTTTTTAACTCTTACAACCTACTAGACAAAAGCCAATAAACAAAGATTTTGTAACTATTCTAAGTTGGTGTTTTCCTTGCCATATTTATAAGTTTTCTATAAAGTTGGCAGCATAGCATAATGGTTAATAATGAAGGCTCATGAGTCCAGAAGATCTAGGTTCAAATGCCAGCTCAGCCTCTTCTTTACCACATGGCTATAAACATAGTCTGTAAACTGGGAACCTCAGTTATTTTCTCTGTAAAATGGGGCTGAAAGTAGCACCTGGATTAATAAGGTTTGGTAAGGATCATCAAATAATGCATGTGAAGCATTTTGCCCAGTGCCTAGCTCACAGTAAGTGCTTAGTAGCCCTTTCTAACAGTAATTACACAATAGTGATGGTGACGACAAAAGCGCAAACTCTGTGAGCACCAATCTAAAACGTTAATGCTACTGAGTTGCTTATCCTTCAATACTTTCATTCTGGACCTATTATAGCATTCCTTTTTGTGATGAGATTATTTAGATATTTACATGGCTAGACCGTACTTCACACTGACTTCTAATTGCCTTCACTTTTCACAGAGATGGCAAGACAAATCATCATAACCTAATCTAGCATATCATTGGCTGCAGACCTATTTGGGAGGCCTGTATACAGGGGAGGCTAGTAACACACGACTTCTTATTGGCAGCATTAACGCAAAAACCTCCCAGGGGAGCAATAAAAACGCAGTAGCCAGCAGCCTTAATGAGGACACGCTCAGAGCACAGGGTAATCTTATAATGCGCTCAGTGCCCTGTGGAATTCACAGGAATTTGATTTAGCAACATTAGATCTCAGTTTCTCAAAATATTAGCAATATAATTTGTAATAATTGTCTCTTATTTTAGTTGATGACATCGCAAATTACAAGTGTTATTATGGCATTGTTTATAGTTCAGAGATCTTACCACAAGAATCTGCCTTTCAGCTGTTGGCAGATGTAAGTGGAGTTTGCCTTTGTTAATACAGCACATGCCAAATTTTTCCTCAAGGCCTTTAATCAGAATGTTACATATATTAGGACACATGAGAAGCCTATTCCTGCAGAACAATGAAAAAGACAACCTCTACTCTATCATTATAACATGTTTAATGAAACCATCTCTTTCACTCTAAAAATCTCTTCAATTGTGCATATTTTGTCTGCAGCAACCTCTAAGGCCCCAAATGTTAGTTCGGCCCTACTACCTTCTAAATTAAAATGGCCAAGAAAGAATACAAGTATGAGAAATGGGTCCAGCCACAGTGGCTCCCACCAGCAATCCCAGCTGAGGTAGGTGGATCGCTTGAGCCCAGGAGTTCAAGACCAGCCTGGGCAACATGGCGAAACCCCATCTCTACTAAAAAATACAAAAATTAGCTGCATAGTGGCACGTGCTTGTGGTCCCAGCTACGTGAGGGGCTGAGGCAGGAGGATCACTTGAACCCAGGGGATCAAATCTGCAGTGGGTCGTGTATAGCACCGCACTCCAGCCTGAGTGACAGAGCGAGACCCTGTCTCAAAAAAAAAAAAAAAAGTGTGAGAAATGTGTTAGGCACTTCAAGAACTCCCAGATTCCACTTCTCAGGAACTGTCATCTTTGGGGTTAGAGGTAGTAATAGAAATGGTAATTACACTCAACTGGCATTGCCATAGGCGATGCTAAGGGATAGCTGGGAGGGATGTGTAGAAAAGAAAAATTTGAGGGTGAATATTAGTAACTGCCAGCAAATGGAAGAACATTTATCAGCTGTTTTGAAAGGCACTAAGATAAATCTAAAAAGAGATCGTCATAGGAATGTGTTGAATATGTCCTAATTGGTGACTAACTTAAGTGAAATTTTCACAGTAATTAACTGGCATGTTAAAAAAAAATCTCCTAGAGTCACTTGAAGATAAAAGCTAATCACTCAGCATGTGAGTCTATTACTTGAGTTAATAGGCAAAAAAAGGAAAAACACTGCATAGAAGTACCTCATCTAATTGAGAGTCACACCCTGTCGTCTCATTTATTCAGGGTATAATTGAGGGATTCAAGGCTACAAAGCCAGTCTCCTCTGAGCACCAAATTAGATGGTCAGCGCAAAGCACCTGCACTATGGGCATGCGCCATCACCTCTCTATGCTTGTTTCCTCCCCTACTAATGAAGGTACAAATACACAGCACATAGTAAACAATGCTCAATAAATGTTTGCTGTTAACTTTATAGTTATCATTTTTATTATTACTGTTGTTACTACATCTACTAATTTAGCCATAGGAGAGCCCCTTGGGCTCTACTGAATTTATTCACTCACTTCTAAAAGTGTATGGATAGATAGTTTCACAGCTGTAACAAAAAAAAATTACACACGTTTTTGTCATCCTCTTCTCTTGATTTTCCCTATTGGTCACCTTCTTAGTGTCCTTGGCAGGTTCTTTCATTTCTCCCACACCTCTTACTGGAGGGACTCCCCAGGGCTCAGCACTTGCTGCTCTTTCCTCCAGCTGTACTTGTCCCTTGGGGATTTCTCATCAGATGTCTGCACAGTCAACTCCCTCCCTCAGCTCCTTTAAGGTTTTCAAACCTTATCAATGAAGCCTACCCTGACCATCTGTTTACTCCTGTGTCCTGACCCCTGTCCTTGCATTCCCAACCCTCTTTTTTGTTCTACCTTTTTCTATAGCACTTATTCCTTTCTAACATACTATAAAATTTACTAATGTATTGTTTATTGTCTCTTCCTGCTAAGAATGTAAGCTTCAAGAGACCAAGACTCTTTGCCTGCTTTGTTCATAAATACATCCCAAATACCTAAAAGAGTGTTTGACATACAGTAGGTCCTAAGTAAAAGTTTGTCAAATAAGTAAATGACTAATAAAAACCCCGAATGTTTGTGGGAACACATGGATACCCAGAATAAAGGCTACATCTCTCAGTCTCCTGTGCAGTTAGATACAGCACACGGGGAGGGCAAAAGGCTTCTAGAGAAAACACATGTGTTACAGGAAGTACTAATAATGGCCATCCTGATGGCATCTTCTGAACTCAACAAACTTCATTTTCTCCTCTTCTTATGAAAATCAGACAAAAGAACTCATTTAGCTTAGAGGCAATTTTATGCACTTCAATAGCCTTTAAGGGAATTCAATCACTGATATTGATAATAATTATCTTGAATTATCAATATATCAAAATGAATTCTTTTTTATGTATTCTAAGTAGCCAAGGACATACATTTAATAAAGATAAATATATATAATCATTAAATTATACATAATGTATTTTATGTGTATATGTATCTATATTACATGTATATGTATTATATTGTATATGTACATTATATTATATAGTAGCAAAAATAAGAAAAGTCTTAGCACTTAAAGAATGGTAGTCTTTAACGATCTGGAAATCTACCATTTCCCATTGATGTCAGATAAAATGGGTAAAGATAAACTTTTTATTGGAAAACCAAGTCAATAAATGAGAATATAAGAAGGACTGAAAGCCGTATTGGCCTAGGTGGTATTTTATTCATTCATTTAAAACATAATGGCCAGTGAGTATGTAAGGCCCCGTGTTAGGTGCTGTGGGGCTCACAAATCTTATACAGATGGAGGTCCATGTTCTCATGGAAGTTATTATCCAAGGCAGGATACAGGAGATCTCCTGGAGGAGGAAACAG
>NW_012103798.1:907459-927620 GCF_000951045.1 Mandrillus leucophaeus
TGCTTCTCCCACCATTGGACAGCCTCCCCTTCTCACCTTTACCACCACTGGTCATCAATTCTCATTGCTCTCACATGCTTACTTCCGATGCTCTATTCTTACCTTCCTCTATGATGTTACCACTTGTAGTAATGTATCTCCCCAACCCAAACCTCAGCTACCATCATTAGCAACCAGGAAAATGACCTTTATAACATCCTGACCAACCATTATTCAGTTTCCTCAGTTCCAGGGACATTTATGACCACTGCACTTTTGCTCAACCTTAGCCATGGCTGCATGTCTAAGGCCAGCATGGAGCATGCCGAGGACAGCATAAAGAGGAAGAAGAATTGTTGGATTTTATGGTTAGGACATCAATGGTGACTTTCCAGTTATAGTTAACATATAGAAACACAATCAGGCTACAGGAGGTTAAGGGGTGAGTGGGTGGCAAGAAAGTGGAGACTATCATCATGCAAGAAATTTCCCTCCTCGGAAATCACTTGATCCTGTAGCTCGCCTCCACTTTATAAAACTTTATTCTCTTATCTGCACTGACACTAACCTGGTTTTTTCCTCCTGTATTTGTGACAGTTCATTCTTTGCTTTCTTTTAATATATAAAACATTTCCTCAACTCTAATTATGAATCAGGCAGTTCACCAGGCAATGAGGACATCAAAAACATGGTTCTTTCCCTCAAGTTTTTCAGTCTTGGAAAGAAGACTATGGTATATTTAATTAATTATACCCAGTAGAATGAATGAAATGAGAACATAGAAAAGGGGGAAATAATCTCCATCAAAGGACAGGAATGGAGATCAAGAAAAGTTGTCTAAAGGAGGTGACATTGCCCTGAGTCTTGAAGAAGGAAGGGCATGGCAGATGTAGCAAATGATTAGGGAGATGGCATTGAAGGCAGACAGTGCAGCACAAGCAAAGGCATAAAAGCATAGTATATTTGGTAAGCAGTGTGGTGTAGTTGTCATATTCTAGCAGGAGAATGGTAAAGAATACCATTGAAAGGTGAACCAGGACCAAATTGTGTAGGGAATGGCCTTAAAGTAGATGCCAAAAGCTTGGATTTTACCTTGTAGGTGAATAATAATTACTGAAAGATATTGAGACAGTGACACCATAAAAGCGATTTTAGAAGTCAATTCTAGAGATGATGTTGAAGATGAATAAACCAAAAAATGCAGAAATACATCCCAGCTGGTGCAATGTTCAAGAACACATAAACTCTAGGCCTATGTTTCAGTTTGATTTTCTTCATAAATGAGAACTAGGGTAGTTGTCCTGTTAATGGAGATGAAAGATTAATATAAGGGTCACCTAGAGATATAATCAATGGGTCTTGATCAATTAAATATGGAAATCTAAGAAGAATAAAGAGTAAAAACTGTCTTAAGATTTTAAACCCAGGAGACTATTGGAATAATCATGTCAGTAGCAAAAGTTAGACGTGCTTTTGCCAGCTCTCCTTCTCCCTCTTCCTCCAAAAGTTTTCCCTTCAGCGCTCTTCTCTTGATTTTTTAAACTCTTTTGCATAATATTTTCATATCTGTCCATTGTTGAACTTTTCTATGCGAATGATGCCTAGTTCTTTCTTTGCAGCCAGTATCTCTGATGGTTCTAGACCTACCTTTTAAATTTGTCTGCTAGAGATCTTTGGCTGGTTGTCTTACTATGATCACAAATCAGCAATCTAATGCAAAACTGTCCTCTCCTCACTTTCCAACCAAACCAGCTCTTCCTCCAGTCTTCTTTTTTTGTGATGAATACCTGTCACCCAATCATAAACTTCTCAATGATCCACTTCCGTGGTCAATTTGCTGTAAGAGCATGTTGAGCACAACCCATTAACTCTCCTGCCCCCTTTCACTCCATCTCTCTGTCCATCCCACCAGCAATTTTTTACTGAGTCTCTGATGTCATCTCACCTCTAGGATTCCCAGGAACATACACTTACTGAAGTAACTTCTTAAAGCACAGTTTTCACTCTTCCATTTCCCACTATATGAGTTTCCAGTAAAATCCTGACAATGTTCCCAACCCAGTGATAGACAATACACATTTCATCATCTTAAGGCCCTGCCATAGCTGCAAGAAACTGGCAGTTCACCAAAGCATCAGTTGCAGCTCTCCTGGGCAAGAGCTACTTTTCACTTAATTTGATACTGCATATAACACATGAGACATGCCAAAGATTATAGGATAATGCATTTTTTCTGATCTTAGAGAATATACCACTTCTTACATGGCCCTGTGAAATGTCTACTACTGCAACAAAATGTTCTACTTGAATGGATTTCTTTTCTTAAATTTTAAAATGGTTCAACAGCAACATTTCACTGGGTCTACTCATTAAATTCTATTTCTGAGGTTGTGTTTTCCCAACATGATAAATTATGAAAAACAATAGTAATTGAAAATCATGGGAAAACATTTGTAAGCTAGGGGCAGTGGCTCAGGTTATTTTCTCTAACATGACAACAATAGCTCAGTGTCACTGGCAGACTTCTGAGTTCTTCACTCCAGGTCACTCACCCTCACAAAGGCAACACAGACATTTCCTCCAAGCCCTAGGCTGCAGTTTCACAGCACTCCATGGCGAATGAGATATAGGTGACCATAGAAAATAGTAATTGGATTTCAGCACAGGGAGCCCAAAGTGCCACTTTGGAAAGGTAACCTCTAGTTATATCCAAGTGTGCCTCTGAATCTAATGGTGTAACTTCCCCTTAAAGGAACTCCTCTGGTCTCTACCGAAAATCGCCTATGCCCTAGGGATGGGAGGAAAAGATACTCCTTTCCAGATGCCTTAGCAGCTCTATTCTTACTGGCTTCAGATCCAAGGACAGAGAGTTCTCTGGGCTCAGAACTGGTCACTCACAGCCGTGATGAGAGTCAGTAGGAGGCATGACTGGACAGCAGCACATATGGGCTTATCAGGGCCCTGTCCAAAAGGGACGTGTTTGAGAGGGACCTCAGGATGACAAGGTCACACCTGTGACTCATTCTTCTTACCCCTAAGCCCAAGCGCAGAAGCTGATTCTAGTGTTCTCAGAAAACAAGAGGTTACTCTAATGAAGCATCAGACTAGTGTGCAAGCCCCACAGGGGTTTCTGTTTCTGTTCTCCAGCCACAGGCATGATTAAATAATAGGAAAGACAAGAAGCTTCCAGTTAATTCACATTTCAGGGTCAATTCCAATTTTGTTTTTAAGGTGACTTTTTTTTTTTTTTTTTGAGACAGAGTTTCACTCTTCTTGCCCAGGCTAGAGTGCAATGGCATGATCTCGGCTCACCGCAACCTCCACCTCCTGGGTTCAAATGATTCTCCTGCCTCAGCCTCCTGAGTAGCTGGGTTAGAGATGCCTGCTACTGCGCCCAGCTAATTTTGTATTTTTAGTAGAGGATGGGGTTTCTTGATGTTGGCTAGGCTGGTCTCGAACTCCCAACCTCAGCCGCCCGCCTCGGCCTCCCAAAGTACTGGGATTACAGGCGTGAGCCACCGCACCTGGCCTTAAGGGGACTATTTTTTAAAACTCCAAACATAGGTCGGGTGTGGTGGCTCATGCTTGTAGCCACAGCACTTTCAGAGGTGAGGTGGGCTGATCACTTGAGGCCAGGAGTTCCAGACCAGCCTGACTAACACGGCAAAACTCCATCTCTACTAAAAATACAAAAATTAGCCGGGTGTGGTGGCAGGCACCTGGAATCCCAACTACTTGGGAGGCTGAGGCAGGAGAATTGTTTGACCCCAGGGGGCAGAGGTTGCATTGAGTAGAGATTGCGCCATTGCACTCCAGCCTGGGTGACAGAGTGAGACTCTGTATTAAAAACAAAAACAAAAACAAAAACTGCAAACATAGTGCATGTTCATTGTGGAAAATACAGTAAAAGATGAAAAAAAAAAAAAAAAAAAAAACACTCATGATCCTAAGACCCAGAGATACCTACTCAATATTTTCCAGCATATTCTTTCAGTGAGTACATACTCACGTCTGTGCACATTTGTGTATGCATGTGTGTATATATACATATGTTTTTCTTCTATACCATCCTATAATGGAATGATATTGTACTTACTGACTTGCAACTTACTTTTTTGTTTTATAGTATATCATGGACATTTTCTCATGTCACAAAATTTTTTCCAGTATTATTTTTAGTGGATCCTTAGCGTTCAAGGATAAATTTTTCCTTTAAAAACATATTTGAATCAATCTAGATCATACTTTTCAAGCCACTCACAGGTCAGAACAAACAGGCTCATCAGGCCCTGGTTTATTCTGATGGACCCTGGAATAGAGACTGTAAACAAACCCCTTTTATAATTCTGTACCTTAGACAGTACTTTTATTCAAGGCTTCAGGCCATCAAGATTTTTTCATGTCAAGAAAATAATAAGCTGGGCGCGGTGGCTCACGCCTGTAATCTCAGCACTTTGGGAGACCGAGGAGGGTGGACCACGAGGTCAGGAGATCAAGACCATCCTGGCTAACACGGTGAAACCCCATCTCTACTAAAAAAAATACAAAAAATTAGCCAGGCGTGGTGGCAGGTGCCTGTAGTCCCAGTTACTCGGGAGGCTGAGGCAGGAGAATGGCATGAATCCAGGAGGCAGAGCTTGCAGTAAGCCGAGATCGCACCACTGCACTCCAGCCCCGGCAAAAGAGCCAGAAAAAAAAAAAAAAAAAAAAAAAAAAAAAAAGAAAAGAAAAGAATAATAATAATGGATAAGTTTTTTGCACCCCTTATATGGCAGACACTGTGCTAAGCACTTCCCATGCATTTTCTCATTGAACTTCCTCAACCCCTTTTAATATAAAAGAGTTGTTTTCCATGTTTTCTTCATTAAAAACACTGAGGCTTAAAGAGTTTATGTAATTTAGTCAAAATCACACTAGTATGTGGCAGATCTAGGGTTCAACCTCAATTAATCCAGAGAATTGGACATTGTGTATAATTTGTCCCATGCCTTCCCAATAATAATTTCTACTCTCTTCAGGAGTGAAAGGGTGATGGCCCACACAGCGATTGTCTTCTTATCCTATCACACAATCACAATTTACTCAACAATCCTTTACTTCCGTGAGTGAATGAAGTCTTGAATCTTGTGTTTTGGGGTAAAGGATGAAAAAAACTAAAATCCTTTGTTTCAAGTAACTTCCAGGACTTAAAAAGTCTCATGTACAGATTTCCTCTTTGGATGATCATCTTCACAACCTCACACTGCCTTTTAGTGAGAGAACCACCCTTATATCCAGCCCCAAGCTCAGCATTGGCAACTAGGACCACCTTTACAGGGCAGGTAATTTACAGGCAGTGCCTGGACCACTTTCAACATTGTATGGTCTCTGCTTGAAAAATGACCTTCTAAGTACTATAGAAAAGTCTTACTTCTCTGGAGAAAAAGTCACAAACCTCAAATTTCTGAAAACATCCTTAACATTTTGTTTCAAATCTTTTTTTTTTTTTTCTTTCTCCTGAAAGATCCAGCATAAATTAGGACAGAGATGATCAGATCAAATAGCAGCCCTTAATCTGTAAATAATCTCTCTGGCTTCATGGCAATCAGGAAAACAGTGGGAAACAGCCAGTTTAAGACTAAAGTGACAACCTATTAGCATTCAGAGAGAAACGATTTCTCTCATCACCTTGACTGAAGATGCTGTTGCTGTGGCAACTGGCCCCTGCATTCATCCCACAGCCAATTGCTAAAATGACAAGGAAGCTGGTCAGGCTTAGAAAGGATCATTCACACTATCTCTTTTAAGTGACAGCCAATAAGGTTTGTACAGGAAATTCTATAAAAATGCTTATACAAACCCAGCACTTCTAATGGTGGTAAGATACTTTCAGCCAAGCTCCCTAACTCAGTTATTCGACAGAAACTTGAGTTCTTTAACTTAATTGCACTGATTAACATTTAACTTCAAGAATTACAGCATGTCTTGGGGACAATATTTTAAATGTTCTTTTTTCTGGACATTGCTATGTATAGTATATGTGTGAGGCATGATATGTTCCTATGGGGTACAAACGGGCTCAGGGCAGAGATATTTTCCAGTTGGGATTAGGAGGGGAGTAGAACCTCAGCTGTCTTCTCACATCTGGCAGTCAGTCTTCGGTCTGAGGCTGAAACACCGATCGTGTGGGTATTTTTTTCCATCTTACCCCTCTGCCAGCAAGCCACCTGGACTCTCACCAAGCCCTGGGTTCCTGTTTAAATCACAGATGAGGGTATCTTTGCACCTGTGGCCAGCTTGCTAAAGGACTACCTTTCTATTTGTCTGAATTCACAAATGCTTCTCAGGTGGAAACAAAGTAATGCAGCCAAAATCGTTTAATCCTATTCCCTGAAGGAAACCCAAAGGACTGGCTCACCTTAGGTATCCGTCTCACGCCTGATTTTGGAGGCACAGTGTCATGGTGTTCTACATTACACCTGTTGCAAAAACAGAGCACCTACATTTACCATCCTGTTTAAATAATGAATGCGTATCTTTTAAAAGTTTTATATGAGCTGGAATCCAAATGTTCCTCAGGGAGCATTCTAATTCACCAGCAAGCAAATTGCTTGCAAGCCTCATGCTGTGGTAGACTTACAAAGAATAATGAAAAGGAAGTATATTTTCAAAATTATACGGTCCTCAGATGCCACGGATAGCTCTTTGTTTCCTATTCCCAGGGGTCGTGCCCATTTCCTCCCTGTTCAAACATTACCTGATGAATCTAAATAACATTTCTGGTATTTGACAACCAAGATCCTTCTCAGTTCTGTGTCCAAAATAAAAATATGATCTTGTATTTGTGCTTCTTGAGGTAAGCACTTATTGGCTAATTTGGAAACTTGGTGGGCAGAAGACGGAGCACGCCACAGTAGAAACTGGTGCCTTTGGCTAATAGCCACCAGCTAGGGCGCCTCTTACACGTGACTTGCTGTGTTGGTGATACAGAGCTCTCACCAGACAAATCATGGCTCACACAAAGAAAATTTATAATAAAACAATTATAATTATAGCCCATACTTTTAGCATATACTAAACGCCATTTAACATACTATTTGCATGTTTTGTGTCATTCATTCCCCCCAGATACACCACAGGTTAAGTAAATGTCACTACTGTCCTCATTCTGAGGTTTAGAGAGGTTCAGTAACTTTTCCAAAATCATGTGACACAAAGGCAGAAAAACCCCGCCTTTACTAAGGCCAAAGCCCAGTGCCACCTTTATCTAATTCCAATTTTCAGAAGCCCTGAAGCACAGTAGTAACCCTCCCCAACCTCTCCGACTGACGTCACAATCATAATCTCATTACTTTGTAAGATCCAGTGCAGTGTTTGGCACATGATGTGTGCTTGGGAAATCTTTGCTGATGGGGGGAGAAAAAAAAGCCTTTGATTCCAGACTGGGAAAGTTTTTACTTTATAAAGACTTTACGCTGTTGGTCTTTGGCAGTTTGAGGAGTCTCTGGATGCTCCCATCCTACTCATCTTGCCTGAGTTCCTGAGCTCTTGCCTCTTTTCCTAACTTGCCACATGCTGGTGCTTGTTTTCCTCTACTGGCTTCACAATGCAGATTTTAGAATTGCTTTTGTAACAGATGACACCGAAGAATCGAAATGCACGTTGTTCAACTCTTTAAACTGATACAGACCAGCCCTGGTTCGTTTTAGAAGAACAGTTTTATTTCAAGATGAAATAAAATTAATATTCAAAAAAGAAAACTGTTTGATACAGATGTACGCAGCACGGTTGCAACGCTTTGCAAGCCAAGCTTTGAGTAATTTCTGTGAGCTTCCAATGCCTCATTTCACACCCTAGAGAGCAGAACAAGTGGCTGTTCATCATCCCATGAAGAGTTTCCAGCCCAGGGCTGCCACATTCATCTCCCTGCTAATGACACACACCTTAATGTGCCCAAGCAACAGCCAGAGTGCGCTGCGCCAGGGTGGCTGATCACCGAGTACACAGAACAGAGCCTATTGATGTCCATATTACATCTTTTTAGCTTTGAAATGTAAAGTAGTATAACAAAAAATGATACCTGGCTATGTTAGAAAATTGGAACATACAGATAAACTAAAAAAGGATTTAAATCACTTATAATCCCACCTCACCCTTCCAGAATTTTTTTTAAGAAAAATGCATTACATACATCTACTGTTTTTATAAATCTAATATATTATAAACACTTTTTCATGTCAATAATATTCACCTTTCATATTATTTTGGTAATCGTATGGTCTATCATGTAAGATTAAACCATACTTTTTTTAACCAAATTCTCTGTTGTCAAATCTTTAGTTGCTCTTATAAATAACACTTTGGAGGCCATCATTGAATATAAACCTTCACATGCTTGTTATTACATAAGATACATTCCTAAAAGTGGAATTGCTGGATCGAAGAGTATTAACTTTTTTGGTTTTTTGAGACAGAGTCACACACACTCTGTTGCCCAGGCTAGAGTGCAATAGCGGGATCTTGGCTCACTGAAACCTCCGCCTCCCAGGCTGAAGCAATTCTTCTGCCTCAGTCTCCCTAGTAACTGGGATTACAGGAAAGGACCAACACCTCTGGCTATTTTTTGTATTTTTAGTAGAGACAGGGTTTCATCATGTTGGCCAGGCTGGTCTCAAACTCCTGACCTCAAGTGATCTGCCCACTTCAGTCTCCCAAAGTGTTGGGATTACAGTCGTGAGCCATGGCGCCTCGCTTAGGGTATCAAAGTTTTTTTTTGTTTTTTGTTTTTTGTGTTTTTTTGATACAGAGGCTGGCTCTGTCACTGCAGCTGGAGTGCAGTGGCGCGATCTCGGCTCACTGCAAGCTCCCTCCCGGGTTCCCGCCATTCTCCTGCCTCAGCCTCCCGAGTAGCTGGGACTACAGGCGCCCGCCACCACGCCCGGCTAATTTTTTGTATTTTTAGTAGAGACGGGGTTTCACCGTGTTAGCCAGGATGGTCTCAATCTCCTGACCTCTTGATCCAGCTGCCTCAGCGTCCCAAAGTGCTGGGATTACAGGCGTGAGCCACTGCGCCCGGCTGGGTATCAAAGTTTTTAAGGCATTTGATATATACAATCAAAATGCTTTCTGGAAAATTTAAATCAATTTACCCTCTCATAGACAGTGATCCAGGGTATCTTTTTTTAAATAAAAATCTTATATGGGCCGGGCACGGTGGCTCACGCCTGTAATCCCAGCACTTTGGGAGGCCGAGGCCGTCGGATCACAAGGTCAGGAGATCGAGAGCACGGTGAAACCCCGTCTCTACTAAAAATACAAAAACTAGCCGAGCGCAGCGGCGGGCGCCTGTAGTCCCAGCTACTTGGGAGGCTGAGGCAGGAGAATGGCGTCAACCCGGGAGGCGGAGCTTGCAGTGAGCCGAGATTGCGCCCCTGCACTCCAACCTGGGGGACAGAGCCAGACTCAGTCTCAAAAAAAAAAAAATCTTATATGTTCCAGAGTCCACTATAAATACCCCTTGGTAGTCTTCGTCATTGCTTTGCTCTGTTAACATCAGTAACCACAATTACCCCACTCAGCCAAAATGAGCTCTTGTGATTACTAATGAAATGTTCCACTATTTTTCAAAGGCGGTGGATGTGGGACCAGGTAGACACCACCCTGTCACACTCTCCCCCAGGGGCTGCCCAGTCCTAGGAGTCATGGAAGAGGACCCCAAGCAGGGCCAGCCAGTCTCTGATCATTCATGTCATGACAGTGAGCTTACGTGGATCAAGGTGAATTAGAGTTAAAAGTACAGGTGTGCCTTCAGAAGTCCTATGAGCTAAGGCCAGTCCAGGTTCATGGGAGAACCACAGAGGTTAGCAGATCTCCTTAGAGGCGAACTCAGGCTCTGGGGGAGAAAGTAGCTTTTTCAGCATCTCAGGGGTCCTCCAAGCCAGTGTAAATTACCTCAGGCTGCTGTCCCTTGAGCCCTGCAGGGCCAGAGCAGCTCACCCCCATTTTCCTGCCAAGACCTTTCCTTGTCAGCAGTCATCACTGGCTTCTGGGTGGTGTATAGAGATAACAGATAAGAAGTGGTCACATGTGAACATACCTTCCTTCATAATTCAATTTCAGACTCTATTTCTGGGTGAAAATAGTCCACTTGACATTTCTAGAGTGAATCACAGGTTGTATAACTTGTTCTCATTCATTCATCGAATAATTATTACATGCACTAGAGTATATTTTTAAGGGGATGGTTACTGGAGTCAGACTTCATGGGTTCAAATCCTGGCTTCAGCTCTTATTATGTGACCTTACACAAGTTACTTAACCTCTCTATGCCTGTTTTCTCATGTATAAAATAGGCATAATATAGTAGAGGATTTCTGTGACAATTAGATGATATATTTATTTAATTTACTTACTAATAACTTACATAAAACAGTGTCTGGAACCTAAGGGCTCAAAATGCCAGCTGTTAGAATTACTCCTTTGTACTCGGTCACTGAATAGAAACTGGGGACATGAAGATTCCCTGGCTTTCAAAGGCTTCCTATTCAATAGAGAAGGTGGTTACATCAACGATAAAAGCGTGATACCATAGATACAAAGCAGTAAGCAATAGGATCACGAAGAAGGAAGTTTTTAACTCTACCCAAGGATGCTGAGCAAAGCTACAATAGTCTCTCCTCTGGGAGTCTGAGTCTTGTAGGGTTAGTTGGAATTTGTCAGGGAGATGAAGGACATTCAAGACAGCATAATAATCGATGAGAAACCTTGAAGAGGAGCAAGGCAGGTCAGCATACAACTAAGTCAGGCAGGCTGTACTTAGGTTGGTAATGAGGGGAAGGGAAGAAGAGACAGAAGATGCTGGGAAGTGTCAGCAGAGATTAGGGCATGAAGCCTTTCATATTTCATGCTTAGGAGTTTAAACTTTATCCTGTAAAGCCTTCCTTTCTCTCAAGCTGGAGCCTTGGGAGAAAATATGTCAAAAGGTTCTTCCAGCCTTAGAAGCACGGTTTACTTAACAACAGGCATGACAATATACACTCTTATTTTTCTATTAAAATAAACTCAGATCTTGCGGCGTGGATTGCAATGTTTGCATAATAAACTCAGATATTGTGGCATGGATTGCAATATTTGCATAACTTTGTAAGGGATTTCAGTGAAATCTAGAACTTACAGTGGTATGCTTAGAGCTACACCTCCAGACCCCCAAGAGCAGACAATTATTTTTCTGCCAGGAAAAAATAATTTCCTGTGGCAATTATTTTTGCCACAGGAAAAAAACAGAAAAGATGACTTGACTGAGGAGACCAGAAGAAACATCAGTGTCATGTCTCATTCAAAGACAGCTTTGCATAAGTATCAGGGAACCATGGAAGAATTTGAAGGAGAGAACTATCATAAGTAGATTGAGAATAATCACTCTGGCTTTGATGCAATTCTAAAATAATAATAATAATAATAATAATAATAATAATAAAAGGGATGTTTGGGCGTGGTGGCTCATGCCTATAATCCCAACACTTTGGGAGGTCAAGGTGAAAAGAACACTTGAGCTCAGGAGTTTGAGATTAGCCTGGTCAACACAGTGAGACCCCATCTTTACAAAAAACTAAGAAAATTAGCCAGGCATGGTGAGGCATACCTGTAGTCCCAGCTACTCAGAAGGTTAAGATGAGAGGATTGCTTGAGCCTGGGAAGTCAAGGCTGTGTAGTGAGCCATGGTCGCCCCACTGCACTCCAGCCTGGTTGACAGAGTGAGATCCTGGTCTCAAATAATAATAATAATAATAATTAAAAATAAATAAATAAAAGGGATAAAACCAGAAGCAGAAAGGCCCAGGAGGAGGTTACTTCCAAAACCTGAGCCCAAGATAGTTCAGCTCACCCTTTTGTTATTCCTAAACATCCTAAACTTCTCTTTCATAATTTTTTCTTTTGAGACAGGGTTTTACTCTTGTTTCCCAGGCTGTGGAGTGGCATGGTACAGTCATAGCTCATTGCAACCTCGAACTCCTGGACCCAAGTTATCCTCGTGCCTTAACCTCCTGAATAACTGGGACTACAGGCTCATGCCACTGCACTCAGCTAATTTTATTTTTTATAGAGACATGAGTCTAACTATGTTGGCCAGGCTGATCTTAAACTCCTGGCCTCAAGCAATCCTCCCACCTCAGACTCCCAAAGTGCTGAGATTACAGATATGAGCCACTGGGCCCAGGTCTTTCATAATATTTGGCACTCTTTGCCAAACTATGACCCCTATGAAAGAATAAACTATACATGTTAATGTATACGTAGTATACATTAGCTACTCAACAAATGGTTGTTAAATCAATATACAAACAAATGGAAGAATGGACTTGATATAAACTATTTTAGTTGGTGTAGTGTTTTTTCTCTGGAATAGGCCAAAATATATACTTAGATAGGTAGATGTTAATAGATATAGAGGTATAAATATCTTCTTTGATGATCTGAAGTTTCTTTTTATCCCTGAAATTTAAATTCATGAAATAATATTTGTTGATCCCAATTTTATTAATCCTATTTATGGGCTCTACATTCATCATTCTTTTTACAGAGGAGGCGCTCAAAAACTCAAAGAGAGCTCGAGTACCTTGCCAGGGTCATATAATCAGGAAAGGAAAAAGAACCTGAACCTGGGCCTAGCTAACTAACCCTTACCCATTGTGCTATACATTAGACTAAATAGGCCAACTAGAGTAAGCTCTGTGGACATCATGACATTTGATCTGGTTCCTAAAGGGAAGGTCAGTGTCCACATATTTGAGATAGGCGGGTAGGACATTCCAACTCCAGAAGGAAAACATGGGCAAAATTCAGCATCCAAAGAATCCTTGGTATCTCAGGAGAAGAGCAAGTAAACCAGTGGGGCCTAGATGTAAAGAACTTGGAGAGCAAGGACAAAGTTAAAAGTGGGAAGTACGATTGGAAAACTGGGTGACAGCTAGATATTGTCTGGCCAATGAAGTCCAGGAGGGAAGTGAACCACAGCAGGTTTCCCAGCAGGGAGAAGGCATGGCCTGAGCTGAATGAGGTACAGATTTCTTGAGGTCTGAGCTTTTAAAGGTGACCTCAAGAAAGCTAATTCCTTTGTGTATCAGTTTCTATGCTGTTAGATGAGCAGCTTACATAATTCAGATCCACTCCTCTGCTCTTTAGGAAAGTAGCCTAGTTAATTTTCACAAGCTGACTGAAGATAAATCAGGACCCAGAACAATAGTAGTCATTCTTATGGTGTGTTTCCCTTTCTCAACCTCAAATTCATCAGAGGATTTAAAAAACAAAGCTGGTTTTCTCTGCTGGGTTTCTCTGCTTCTGGCTTTTGGAACCGAGTGTTTACACAAGGCCGAGTGTTCTGCTAGTTCATGAAATCATACACTGGATGGATACATCATTTGTCTTTTCTTAGAAGACCAGAAAAAGAAGCATCTGGCCTTCTTGGTTTCTTGCCATCGTTAGATTCATCTTCACTCAGGAGTCACAGATTGCTGTGGATCTTAGCGGAAAGGTTTGAAACTTGCTTCTGGTTCTCCAGGTCTTACAGAGTGGAGTGAAACCTGATATGGACGGAGGGAAATATTCAGCTCCCTACATTTTGCTCTTCTCTCTTTCCCTTGAAGTTAGACATTCATCAGGCTTGCCTGGTAGGAGGTTGCAAGCCAAAAATAGCATGCAGTTGGGCGAGGTCTGGAACACAGAACCCCAGTGTAGGCAAACGACCACCACCCACACCCCAGCCCTGAGGATTCTGACATCACATTCCCACAGCCGAGCATGTAAGACATCGTTATGTCCTAAGCATCCATTGCAAGTTACAGAAGCAATACAGAAAACACCCCCATATATTGTAAAACATGTTAATTGAAACCAGACTTTGGGTCCTCCTTTCTTTTTAAATCCAGGTGAAAGTTCATTATCCTTAGGGGAAAACAATGAATATGAGAAAAGTATGTTTATTGGACTTGGAAAATATTGCTCAGAATCCACTACATCTTGTCTGTTAGAACTGCCCCCTCCTCGCTCCCACATCCACCTATTTTCTTTGCATCTTTCATATGTTCCCCATCCCTCACCACGCTGACTTCCCTACCCTTTCCTACTCCCAGCCATATGACTTACAGAAATAAACGAGGACTGTTATTTCCTCAGTGGGCTGGGCTTTCGATAATGTTAAGCTGTTTAGGTTGAAGCTGTGGCCTGACTTTGTCAAAAGCCATATGGTGCTGAGACAAAACTGGGGAGTAGGAGAGCGCCGCCAAGATCTGCAAGATCTGTGACGAACCAAAGCTGTGAGTTTCATGAGGAAAGAGGAGATTAAGGGCGTTCTGGCCTTTTTGGCAAAAGCCCCAGTTGAACACGGGAATGCCCAGAGGCAAAAGCAACTCAACCTACAACAAATTAATAAAACAGTCTGTTGATCCTGGCTTTGTTGTCAACACAGTAGACTAAAGATGCTTCTCAACTTCCAGGAAATAAGCACTCACAAGCCTCCCACCTTTACACTGAGGCATATGCCCAGGCTCCCAGGACCAAATAAGAGGAATTATTTTCCGTGAGTCTCTTACTCAGTGATGTATTAAACTCGTTACATGAAGCGTTTATAACAACATGCTCTTTCTTTTGTGAAAAAAATCCACACATCCCTCCTAAGAGAGATGCAAGTGTTTAAGTGACTTGGTCATTATAGAATTTCATCAGGAACAAAAAGAGCTGAATAACTTTCACTAGAAACAAATGGGAAAGAAAAATATTTGTTGTTATTTCCCCTTACAATTTTACCATGAATAAAAAAGTAAAACATAATCTTCCACACGATAACATCCACAAAATGTATTCACCCTCCTTGATCCAACTATTGTATATGATAGTCTTACAGAATCCAAATATGTTTATTCTAATAGAAGTTTTATTCAAATATCTTTGACATGGAGCTAGTCTTGTGTTATAATTTCAAAACACTTTTCTCTTTTTTTAAAAAAAATACTTCAGTGATTCTGAAAGAGAAAACAAGGAAAGCTAGTTGTATGTATACTAAAAGATAAGTTGACTGCAATCATCTCAAGGCAAAGCGAATAGGACTCTAATATAGTTTTAAATGGTCCTAAATAGGCCACTTCACTGGAAAGAGTTAGAAATGGGTATTTGCACATTGAGTAAGTTTACTATACCGGTGGTAACATATATAAGTCAGGAAGTATGAACTGGCCTCCTGTTTTGTTTAGAGTAGGGAGTTGAAAATAATTTATAATAGATAAGCTAATGAGACTGGATGCTGTGGTTAATATAAGCTAACTTAGAGGGGGAGAGAGAAAGCTGTAGTACAAATACGCTCTCAACAAAAGATGTGAACACTCAGGGTAGGAAAGTAGGAACTTCAAAGCTAATAGTAGAAAGAAAAGAACTGTGAAAGTTGAGATGGACTAAATATTGCGTTTTCCCCTGATTTTCTCAGAAATCGAGATAGCACCTACTGTCAGCAGCAGGTGGGAAGTCTAAACAGGAGAGACTGGATAAAGCTGACAACTGAGGCAGGATAAAGAAGAGAAGGAACAAAGAACGAGGGGGCAGGAAGAGGAGCCAAGCAGAACACGCTAGCCTGTCGATTTTGTCTTCCATTAAGGCTTCAGCAGAAGATAAGAAAAGTTAAGCCACGTCAGTGAAGGGAGGACAGCAGGAAGGTTTTCAGGGGAAGATTTGTGGTGTGGATTCACTCAGCATTGATGAGAGCAGCTCCCCATACAGATACCGAGGTAAGGACTCTGGTTATTAATGAAATCAGGATGAACTCACAGGGTATCATTTGTAATCATTTAAATTCCAGGAAACAGAAGAGCTTCAAATCAACAGAAGTAGATTTTTTTAAGCCTATTTCAGAGAAAAAGACTAGATCTACAAATATTTTTTGGCAATTCTGTTTAGCAGGGCAGGACTAAATGTTTTGTTCTCAAAAATGACAACAATGAAAACAAGCAATTTGTGCTGAAGTTAAAGGGACATACTGATGTTTTAACTGTTACAGGGAAAGCAACAGCATATTTGAAACATATACATAGAAAGTACACATGAGAAAGAGAATTGTAGCAAGAGAAGGGTGGGGTTAAATTCCCACAATGCTGTTTTCAATTACGGATAGGGAAGGTAAGATTAGATAGCCAAAAAGACATGACAGAAGAATAAGTGGAAGATGATCAATGGATGGATGGATGGATGGATGGATGAATATAGATAAAGAGGTCAACTGATTGACATATAAATCCAAAAGATTAAGCAACAAAAAAATCATTTAGGTATTTTAAAAGAACAAGGCACCCGTATTTCATCCTTTTAAAACAAATTTTATACAATCTCTTTAATGAAAAAATTAAAACATATTTATACAAACTGTCCAATTCACATCAAAACAAGAAGAGGCCTGCACAGCTGGGCCAGTTAACATGAATGAATAACTTAGCCAGCAACATCTGCCAAATGAATGTAGAGAGAACTCCAGAGGCTTTAAAAGGAGAAACCAGAGAAGAGGCTTCCGGAAGAAAATGAGAAAAATAAAGGTGATGAATTTAGGATTTAGGAGTGAGAGTGAAGAGGTTAGAAAATGAAATAGGTAGAATAAAAAGACACTAATAAATGTAAGAAAAAAATGAGCACCAATTATAAACCTCAAGAAACAGAAAGGAATACGTATAGCAGTAAGGATTTTTTGTTTGAAGACTCCACCAGCCTATGGGCCAGAGAAGGTGCTGGCTGCCAGCCTCACTGTGCAGCCTTGCATGTGCTGATGATGAAGTTGATCCTCCCAGCTCCAGGGTCTGGATTTCAGCTTTGCTTGCTCAAAAGCTGAATTTTGCCAAAGCTGAGACTGGATCCAGAGCTCAGGCTCCCAAATAGTAGGTAAACCAGGATGTCAATGTATACACGCTGAAGTGCACTTTTCTCCTCTGGCAAGTCTTCAGAGGAAAGCAAAGAATAATTGGAAGATCATTTGGAGAAGATGGCATTGGCACAAGAGAAGTCCTGTAGCATAGACAGTAAAAATTTAGACAATGAAGCGCATGAGTTTGTCACTTGCTAGCTATGTGGCCTTGGACAAGTTATTTAATTTCTCTGTGTCTCAATTTTCTCATCTATAAAATGGGGTATTTCAGTTATCTATTTCTACATAACCAAGTACCCCCAAATGTAGTTGCTGTATTAGTCTGTTCTCATGCTGCTAATAAGGACAAACTCGAGACTGAGTAATTTATAAAGAAAAAGAAACTCACAGTTCCACATGGGCGGGGACACCTCACAATCACGGTGGAAGGCAAAGGAGGAGCAAAGGCATGTTTCACATGGTGGCATGCAAGACAGCGTGTGTAGGGGAACTGCCCTTTATAAAACCGTCAGATCTCCTGAGACTTATTAACTGTCATGAGAACAGCATGGGAAAAACCTGCCCCCATAATTCAGTTACCTCCCACTGGGTCCCTCTCATGACAAGTGGGGATTATGGGAGCTACAATTCAAGATGAGATTTGGGTGGGGACACAGCCACACCATATCAGTCGCTTAAGACAACAATCATTTATTTTGTTTACAAATCTGCCATTTGAGCAGAGCTTGGCAGGGGCAATTCATATGCATTCCACAGTGCACAGATTCAAGAGGAGAGGACATAGGGCCATACATACCTCTAATGGGGAAAATGTCAAAAAATTGTGAGGTCATATTTTAAAAATTACAGGAGTCTGCCCTCTGCCCACAAATTATTTTTATTCCTCCCACATGCAAAATACATTCAGTCTCCCAAGACCCTCAAATTTCTTCCCTTTAAAGCAACAACCTTCTTTTCATTTTGTACTTTCTTTCTCTTTAGGCCCAACTAGTGATAATTTCACTATAACTCTCTGAAAAACTTCGTAAGTTTCATATGAATCTTATTGGAGTTCATTCCATTAGACAAAAGCCACAGTTGCAAATCTGTTTGAGACAAGTTCTCACTCAGGTTGCCTTTGAGGCTTCTGAGATTCCCTTTGAGGCTCCAAACGTTTCTAAGATACTTAAAAGCCTTTGTGCTTAAGAGGTGCATCCAGGAGGCACCCTTTAAGATCCTTAGTGGGCTCAGCTTTAAGATGGCTGACTGGATACATTGGATACTCACCACCTCTTCCACAAGGAAGAGCCAACACAATAAATAGATAATCACATTTTGAATAGATTATCAAGAGAGAACACTGAAATTCAACAGAGAAGTGAAAGGACACACCTAAGGCAAGGAAGGAGAGGAGCAGTCTGCTCAACCAAGATCGGCTGGAAGCCTGGAGAGATGCCTCAATGTGGGAAATGGATAAGCGATCCACATTCCCACTGTGGACTCCTGCAATTGTACCCACAGGAGAGCCCCTTGACACTCACAGGACCTAAGACCAACATAGGGAGCTGCCTGGAGACTGCACAACGGCATTGTTCCAGAAAGGAAGCTCATACTGAGTCCTACACACCTCCTAAGTCCAAAGCAGCTACAGCACAACGCCATTTTAAGATCCCATTTCCTACCAGTCTGTATCTTGCCCTGGGGACCAATAGCCCCTGCATCTGCATATCCCCAGAGCCCCACTGACATTCCCCACCAGCAGCTACTTCCCCTGAAGGGTAACCTACCCATAGCCACTGCCACTGCTGACTACTGCCACCATAAGTGCCAAAACACAAGTCACTGGCGGTGACCCGACCCCACCAGCAGAGGGGCAACCATTACAAAAGCCACCTCGTACTATGCTGCTACCATTGCCAACTGCTGCCACTGCCAGGATGAAGGCTGAGCTGCCAGAGGCAACTTCAACCCAATCCCTAGCAAAGGGGTGACCATGCACTTCCACACTGCTTGCAGCTGGTGTTGCTGTGGGCTGCTGCAAAGGGGCCGAAGCAATAGCAAAGCATACACCCCTAGCTACCTGCCTGTGACTGCTCCCAGTGACAGCAACCCCACCTTCCTGGTAGCAGACCTACAGCACAGTCACGCTGCCCCTACCTAAGCATTTCAACAGTGACCTGGGGACAGCCCCACCCCTGCCTACCACAGCCAGTGCCTGAATACACACCAGTGGGGAGGGCTAAAGGCAGGTCCTCCCAGCTGGACTCCATACCCCTAGTATGCAAGCACACCATCTGAGGCATAGAACCCAATCTACCATCCCACTCCACCATCATAGGCACCTGAGAATACCTCCTGGGGGCCTGAGGTTGGGCCTACACAACCTGCTGCTACCACCACAGCTGATACCTACCCATATATGCCATTTGCAGGCCTGGGCATTGGCAAACACAGCCTGTGGCATCTACTGCCAACACCAATGTGGACCACTTGAGACACAGAGGGTATCCTGCCACTACTACTGCCATCACCTATGCCACATCTGCAGCCCAGGAGCCCAAGAATTTGCCCACCCATAGTGCCTATGGCTGCCACTCCTGGCACTCTCAAAAGCCACCTGGAGGCCCAAGAATTGGTCTGCCTGGACACAATAACACCAATGCCAATGTATACCACTGTGGGGCCAAAGAATAGGCATACTCAGCCCACCACTGCTACCACAAGGGCCGGAAGACTAGCCCATCTGGTGTCCCAGTCTCCATTAAAAATTCACCACAGCCTCCATTAACAACTGAACCCTAGGCCACCGAGTAAATCACAGGCACCACTTACTCTGTATATAGCTGAAGAAATCATACAGAGACTACACTACTACACACACCAAGAATCAAAGCTAAAGTGCCCTGCCCAATCAACACCATACATACATTTTCAGGGAAAAAGCACCCCATTATGAAAGTAAATTCAAAAAATTGGAAGAGGCAACTGCTACACTGATGCACAAATATCAGTGTAAGGACAGAAGGAACATAAAAAAGCAAGGAAATACGACATCTGTAAAGGAGCACAATAACTCTCCAGCAACAGATTCCAATAAAAAAAGAAATTTACAGAATCCCGGAAAAAAAAAATCAAAATATTGATATTAAAGAAGCTCAGTGAGATGCGAGAGAATACTGAAAAAAAATACACAAAAATCAGAAAAACAATTCAGGGTATCAATGAAAAACTCACCAAAAAAATAGATCTCATAAAAAAGAACCAACCATAAATTTTAAAACTGATGAATTCATTGGATGAATTACAAAATACATTCCAAACCTTCTACAA
>NW_012103798.1:927670-933016 GCF_000951045.1 Mandrillus leucophaeus
TGAAAGTAAATTCAAAAAATTGGAAGAGGCAACTGCTACACTGATGCACAAATATCAGTGTAAGGACAGAAGGAACATAAAAAAGCAAGGAAATAAGACATCTGTAAAGGAACACAATAACTCTCCAGCAACAGATTCCAATAAAAAAAGAAATTTACAGAATCCCAGAAAAAAAAATCAAAATATTGATATTAAAGAAGCTCAGTGAGATGCGAGAGAATACTGAAAAATAATACACAAAAATCAGAAAAACAATTCAGGGTATCAATGAAAAATTCACCAAAAAAAATAGATCTCATAAAAAAGAACCAACCATAAATTTTAAAACTGATGAATTCATTGGATGAATTACAAAATACATTCCAAACCTTCTACAATAGACTAGATCAAGAAAAAAAGAATTTTAAGACGTGAAAATAAGTATTTTGAAATAACACAGTCAGATGAAAATAAAGAAAAAGAATTTTAAAAGAATGAGCAAAGACTATATGACATATGGGATACCATAAAGCAACCAAATATTCCAATTTCTGTGCCCTAGAAGGCAAAATGAAGACCAAAAGTTTAGAAAACTTATTTCACAAAATAATAGATGAAAACTTCCCAAGTCTAGCAAGAGATTTAGATATCCAGATACAAGAGACTCAGGGATCACCAAATAGATACAATTCAGAAAAGTCTTCTCCATAGCACACTATGGTCAAACTGTCAAAAGTCAAAGACAAAGAGAGAATTCTAAAAACAGCAGAAGAAAAGCATCTAGTCACTTATATAGGAACCTCCATCAGAATAAAGGCAAATTTCTCAGCAGAAACCTTACAGGCCAGGAGAGAATAGGATGATACATTCAAAGTGCTGAAAGAAAAACAACTGCCATCCAAAGGTACTATACTCAGCAAAGTTGTCTTTCATAGATGAAGAAGATATAAAGTTTTTCCCAGACAAGCAAAAGCTGAGGGCATTCATCAGCACTAGATTGGTCCTACAAGAAATGCTTAAGGAAGTTCTACAACCAGAAGTGAAAGAACAATATCTACCATCCTGAAAACACACAAAAATATCAAACCCACTGGGAGAGCAAATATATAAGGAAAAGACTGAAATGTTACCACTATAGAAAACCACCGAACCAAAATAATAAGCAATAAGAGAGACAGAAAGGAGAACAGGATATACAAAATAACCAGAAATCAATTACTATGGTGATAGGAATAAGCCCTCATATATCAATAATAACCTTGAATATAAACTGATTAAACTTTCCACTTAAAACATATAGACTATCCAAATGAATAAAAAAACTCAACTATATGCTGTCTACAAGAACCTAATCTCACCTGTAAAGACATACAGACTCTAAATAAAGAGATAGAAAAAGGTATTTCATGCAAACGGAAACCAAAAGTAAGCAGGAGTAGCTGTACTTATATCAGATAAAACAGATTTTAAGTCAAAAATGGTAAAAAGAGATAAAGAATCACTATATCATTGTATAATGATGAAGGGGGATCAAGTCAGAAAGAGGATATAACAATTCTAAACATATATGCACCCAATACTGGAGCATGTAGATATATAAAGCACATATTATTAGATCTAAAGGGAAAGACTTACTCGAATACAACAATAGTTTGGGACTTCAACACCCCACTCACAACATTAGACAGATCATCTAGATGGAAAATCAACAAAGAAACATTGGATTTATACTGCACATTAGACCAAATGGACCTAACAGACGTTTACAGAACATTTCATCCAACAGCTACAGAATATACATTCTTCTCATCGACACACAGAACATTCTGTAGGATAGACCATACATTAACACACAAAACAAATATCAAAAAAAATTAAATAGAAATTATATCAAGCATTTTCTCATACCACAATGGAATAAAACTAGAAATCAATAATAGAAACCTTGGAAACTGCACAAACATGCTCTTGAATGACTAACGGGTCAAGGAAGAAATTAAAGAGAATCTCAAATAATTTCTTGAAATAAATGAGGATCAAAACACAACCTGCCAAAAACTATGGGATAGAGCAAAAGCAATGCTAAGAGGAAGTTTATAGCAATAAATGTCTACATCCAAAAAAAAGTAGAAAGAATTCAAATAAGCAACCTAATGATGGACCTAAAGGAACTAGAAAAGCAGTAACCAACCACATCCAAAATTGTTGGAAGAAAAGAAATAATAAGAATCTGAGCAAACTAAATAAAATAGAGACTAAAAAAATACAAAGGATTGACAAAATGCAAAGCTGGTTCTTTGAAAAACTAAAATTGATAAACCATTTGCTAGACTAACCAAGAAAAAGAGAGAGAACACTCAACTAAACAAAATTGGAAATAAAAAAGAAACATTCCAACTGATACCACAAAAATAGGAAAAATTGTCAGAGATGATTATGAATAACTATACACTAACAAACTGGAAAACCTAGAGGAGATGGATAAATTCCTGGACACAGACAACCTACAAAGACTGAATCAGGAAGAAATAGAAATCGTGAACAGAACAATAACAAGTAATGAAATTGAATCAGTAACAAGAAGTCTCCCAACAAAAAGTCCCAGACCAGATGACTTCATTGCTGAATTCTACCAAACTTTCAAAGAAGAACTCACAATTCTCTTCAAGCTATTCCAAAAATAGGAGAGGAGAGAATTCTCCCTAACTTACACTACAAGGCCAGCATTACCCTGGTACCAAAACCAGAAAAAGATGCAATAAAAAACAAAGAAAACAACAAGCCCATATCTTTCATGAACATAGACCCAAAAATTATCAGCAAAATACTAGCAAACCAAATCTAACTACACATCAAAAAGATAATATACCATGATCAAATGGGATTTATTCCAGGGATGCGAGTATGGTTTATGCAAATAAATAAACATGGTGTGTCACATCAAAAGAAGGAAAAACAACACCATATGATCATCTCAATAGAGACAGATAAAGTATTTGGTAAGATTCAACATCCCGTCATGATTAAAAAAAACTCTTAACAAACTAGTCATAGAAGTAACATAACCTCAAAATAATAAAGGCTATATATGACAAACCCACAGCTAACATCTTCTTGAACATTATACTGAATATAAAAAATCTGAAATCTTTTCCTCAAAGAACTGGAACAAGAGTGCACACGTTCACCAGTCTTATTCAACATAATACTGGCAATCCAAGCCAGAGCAATCAGGCAAGAGAGACAAATAAAAGCATCTAAATTGGAAAATAAGAAGTCCAGTTCTCCCTTTTTGCACATAATATGATCTTAGATCTAGAAAAACCTAAAGACTTGACCAAACCACTCATAGATAGATCTGATAGATAAATAAATTTAGTAAAGTTGCAAGATACAAAATCAACACACAAAAATCATTAGTGTTTCTACACACCAATAATGAATTAGCTGAGAAAGAAATCAAGAAGGCAATGTCATGTATAATAGCTACAAAAAATGCCTAGGAATAAATTTAACCATGAAGGTAAAAAAATCTCTACAATGAAAACTACAAAACACTGATGAAAGAAATTGAAGGGGATAGAAACAAATTGAAAGCCATCCCATGCACATGTTTTGGAATAATTAATATTGTTAAAATATTGTTAAAATGATCATACTTCCCAAAGAAATCTACAGATTCAATGCAATCTCTATCAAAATCCTGAAAAACACAGTAATAGAAAAAACAATCCAAAAATTCGTATGGAATAAAAAAAGAGCCCAAATAGGCAAAGCAATCCTGAGCAAAAAGAACAAAGCCACAGATATGACACTACCTAACTTCAAAATATACAAATAGACCAATGAAATGGAATAGAGAAACCAGAAATAAATCCACATATTTATAGCCAACTGATTTTTTACCGGTGCCAAGAACATACATTAGGGAAAGGAAAGTCTCTTCAGTAAATGGTGCTGGGAAAATTGGACATCTATATGTAGAAAAATGAAACTGGACCCCTATTTAGTGTAACTGGGTCT
Organism: Mandrillus leucophaeus; assembly: GCF_000951045.1. NCBI lineage: Eukaryota > Metazoa > Chordata > Mammalia > Primates > Cercopithecidae > Mandrillus > Mandrillus leucophaeus. The sequence continues at coordinate 931,673 of NW_012103798.1, forward strand.
ATCACTATATACAAAAATCAACTCAAGATGGATCAAAGACTTAAACGTAAACAAAAGACCCCAAACTATAAAAATACCAGAAGAATACCTAGGGAAAACACTTCAGGACTTTGGTCTAGACAAAGATTTAATGGCTAAGACCTTAAAAGCATGGGAAATTAAAAACAAAAATAGACAAATGGAACCATATTAAACTAAAAATATTCTACATAGCAAGGGAAACAATCAACAGAAAGAAAAGACAATCTGTTGAATAGGACAAAATATTTACAAACTATTAATCTAGCAAGGAACAACTATCCAGAATATACAAGAAATTCAAACAACTCAACAGTGAAACAAACAAATATTTTTATTAAAAAGTAGGCAAATGACATGAATAGGCACTTCTCAAAAGAAAACATACAAACGGCCAACAGGAATATAAAAAAACACTCAACATCACTAATCATCAGGGAAATGCAAATCAAAACCACAATGAGACATCATCTTATCCATTGGAATGGCTATGATTAAAAAGACAAGAAATAACATATGCTGGTGAGGATGCCAAGAAAAGGGAACTCTTGTACACTGTTGGTGGAAACGTAAATTAGTACAGCCACTATGGAAAACAGTATTGAGGTTTTTCAAAAAAACTAAAAATAAAACTACCATATGATCTAGCAACCACAATACTCAATATTTATCCAAAGGAAAAGAAATCAGCATATAAAAACATACCTACATTCACATGTTTATTGCTGCACCATTCACAATATGCAAAGATATGGATTCAACCTAAGTGTCCGTCAATGGACAAGTGGATTTTTTTAAAATGGTATATAGGGCCAGGCATGGTGAATCACACCTGTATTCCCAGCACTGTGGGAGGTGGAGGAAGGTAAATCACTTGAGGCCAGGAGTTCCAGACTAGACTGACCACATCATGAAACCCCCCTCTATTAAAAATACAAAAATTAATCAGGCATGGTGGTGTGCACATGTTGTCCCAGCAACTTGGGAGACTGAGGCACGAGAATTGCTTGAACCCAGGAGGCAGAGGTTGCAGTAAGCTGAGACCGCGCCACTGTACTCCAGTCTGGGTGACAGAGCAAGACTCTGTCTCAAAAAAAAATAAAAGTTGTATATATACACAATGGAATACTCTTCAGCCATAAAGAAGAATGAAATCCTGTCATTTGCAGCAACACAAATGGAATTGGAGGCCATTATTTTAAGTGAAATAAGCTAGTTACAGAAAGACAAATATCCCATGTTCTCATTCATATCTTGGAGCTTAAAAAGTTTGTCTCATGGAAGTAGAGAATAGAAAGATACTCTACAGAGTACCAGAGGCTGGGA
>NW_012103798.1:933401-946460 GCF_000951045.1 Mandrillus leucophaeus
TAACGATAGTTAACAATAAAATATTGTATATTTCAAAGTATCTAGAAGAGAGGATTGAATTGTTTCAAACACAGAAATAACAAATACTCAAGATGAATACCCCAATACATTGACTTGATCATTACTTCCCATGCATGTAAAAAAAATAAAACATGTAACGCATAAATATGTAAAATATGTAGCCATTTTTTGAAAAAGATCTTTAGAGTAACTTCCACCTATCTGAAAAGTTCTATTAGGAACTGCCCTACTACACAGTGCCCCAGATCTCCCTGAAGTCTGAACGAAGGATCTGATAATCCTATCCCGGATTTGATCTTTGGCCTGAAGCCCTTTCTTAATTTGAGAGTTGTCTGTCCACCTGGAGAAGCTGGCAATGAGAAATAGCCTTACTTTTAATTCCAACAAGTCCTGGCCTTTTATATTTAGTAGTTTATTCTTTAGCTCTTCTATCTCCTCTCACTTTTTATTATAGAGAGTGAGAAGAAACCAGGCAGCACTTCCCACATTCTTCCTGAAAATCTCCTTAGCTACAGCATTCATTAGGTGCATTTTTTATTTGTCACATTATTTCAGGCAACATTGCCACCAAGACTTCCACCACTACATGAGTCCACTTTTCCTCCAGCATCCATTAACCATTTTCTTAATTTCCTTTTGGCTCTCACTGACAGCTTCCTCAAGGCCCTTTAGACTTCTACTAGCACTCTTCTAGAGGCCCACGCATCTTCAACCCTCTACCTCGTCTCAGACCAAATCCAGGTTTTAAGTTTTTGATACAGTGGCATCCCACCTCCAAGTACCAAAATCTTCTTGGTTTCTTATGAATCAGTTTACAATGTACTCCACTAATAACTGCCTCCTTATAGAGCTGTAGTTAGGATTAACTTCGTCAATGCCTATAATGTGCTGATGGTATATAGTAAGGACTCAATGGAGGTTTTCTGTTATTTAAATGCTTGTAATGTGTGTTTACTGTATTGTTTGGGAATATTCAACACTGCCACAAAATATAAGAAAATAAATGGGATACATGAAACTCATAAGACATAGTAAACAGATATATGCTTTATATATATACACAACATATCGAGACACAGAAAACATAAATGGAGCATATTTCATGTGTTCCACTTATGTTTTCTAGTTAAAAAAAGATAAAAATGAATAAAAAAGAAGGAATGGAAGGTAAAATTATTAAAAAGAAGGGACAGACCATGTAACATGAATATTCATGATACACTCAAACACAAGACATATAAGAATCTCAATATTCATGAGGGCTTATTTGACCACTCACTGGTGACATCCATCATGGCCTCTTGTGTCTTCTGCCCACAGCTGCTCAGTAGGGGAACTGACAAGCTGCAGCTATCTGCCTCCAATAAAGCAAGTGTTTGTCATTGAGCCCAGAGACCTTCTGTCTGATTCGACTCCCTTACTCAAACCTCAGCTCTGGTCCTTGTAACCATATGACCAGCAGAAAGGTTAATGTGGCAGAGAGGTAGGTAGTCATGTGGTCACTGTATATAGATGGGGAACCTGGTGGTACGGTCTTCCTACCACTCTCCCATCATATCTGTATTAATCTATCCCATTTTCTCCCCCTTGTGTTGTGGGTTGAATTGTGCCCCCCAGAACCCCCCAAAAATGTTGAACTTATGGATGTGATCTTTTGGAAACAGGGTCTTCGTAGATGTAATCAAGTTAAGATTATGTAATACTGGATCACTGTAGGGTCTAGATCCAATCCTTAGTGTCCTTAAAAGAAGAGACACAGATACACACGCAAAGAGAGAATGCTATGTGTGGATAGAGGCAGAGATTGAAGTATGTGTCTACAAACCAGGGAACATCAAAAATTGTGAGCAACCACCAGAAGCTAGTAAGAGGCAAGGAAGGATCCTCCTCTTGAGCCTTCAGAGAGAGCATGGCCCTGCCAACACCTTGATTTCAGACTTCTAGCTTCCAGAACTATGAGAGGATATATTTCTGTTCTGTAAAAGAAATTCTGAGAGGTAAACAGTAAGATGCAAAGAATTGAAGAAAGGGGAGAAAAGAACAGAGAAAATGCAAAGAACTACCTTACAACATATAGAGGAGTACAACCAATTAAATCCAAGTTACATAACATAAGTCCAGAAGGTCACTAATTATACATACTAATGACAGCAATAATAATAGCAGCTCCCATTTGTAGAGCATCTGCTATGTACAGGCATTGTACTACACATTTTTATTCATTTCCTCTAATACTTACAACGACAGGGTAAATTTTCTTACCACTAAGATGAGAAAATAGTCTGGAAGACATTCAGTAGTTTATTCATGGTCACACAGGATAGTAAATGGCAGAACCAGGTTCAAAACCAGTTCTATCTTGCTCCAAAGCTGTGATCTTTTCTAGTGTATCACATGGCCTCCCAATAACATAGATGTTAGTATACTGAGAGGTTAGAGAGATGTGGAAAATAGAAAACATTTTAGAACAAGAAAACAGGGCTAAATATGAATAAGAAAATGCAGTATAAAAGAAAGGCCAAGTAAAAGAACATCACCATTCTAGTCAATATAGAAAGGGAATGAAACTGGAGAATGGGTTTCTTTGTTTCTTTTTTCCTCTTTTTAAATATACAATCTGGAAGTTTAAAAGATTAGTAAGATGTGTGTAGGATTATGCATGGTGATCAGGATGAATTGGAAAGGGGAAAGGAGAATTTCCAACTCTCACTTCCTACACATGATACTGGGTGCAGCAGTAGCAAGAAGGAATTTCAAATGAGTTTTTTGAAAAAGCAACAGTATTGGCCGGGCACGGTGGCTCACGCCTGTAATCCCAGCACTTTAGGAGGTCGAGGAGGGTGGATCAAGAGCTCAGGAGATCGAGACCATCCTGGCTAACATAGTGAAACCCCATCTCTACTAAAAATACAAAAAATTAGCTGGGTGTGGTGGCGGGTGCCTGTAGTCCCAGCTGCTAGGGAGGCTGAGGCAGGAGAACAGTGTGAACCCGGGAGGTGGAGCTTGCAGTGAGCCGAGATTGTGCCACTGCACTCCAGCCTGGGAGACACAGCAAGACTTCATCTTAAAAAAAAAAAAAAAAAGAAAAAGAAAAAGATAAAGTGACAGTATTGAAAGGAAATCAAAGTGACCCCAAAATCTAAACAGTTAGAATCATTCAATAAGAACAAATACCTTAAAGGTTACTTATTTAGCACACAGTCCCCCCAAAGAGAAATGGAGCAAGGAAGTTTCAGCTATGAGAAAAATAAAGCTACTTTATTAATGATAAGGAAACAACTGAAAATAATTTAGCAAAATGAGGGATATTTTGCAGAAGTATGTGTCGGATGACTGAATTTTCTTCAAACAAGAAGAAATAAGGATGTAAGAGAAATGATCAAGTTGATGGAAGCCCTGTTGGCTTTGGAAGGGATAAGAGAATGGCAGGATATATTTTAAAAATGATACAAAGAAAACTCAAAGGAAGGAAGGAAGCCAAAGTCTTCATAAAAAAAATAAAAATAAAAATAAATGCTCCCAGCTGTGGTGGCATGAAATGCATAGAGAAAGGGAAAAGGATGGAAACTGAAGCCAAAAAGCAAATAAATGAACAAATGAGAAGCGTTTGAGGCAACGTAAAGGCAATGAGAAAAGAAAAGGGAAACCGAGAAAGAATGGAATTTCTTCCCAAGGACATTTTAGTGTCCAAAAAGCAGAAAAAGTGATGATGGCTTTAAAAAGGCAATAAAGGACAGAGGTTAAAAAGGCTGGGTTTAAAAGTCAGCCACATGGAGTTCTAGTCCCAGCTCCATGTCTTAGGCAACCTTCTTTCTTTCTCTCTCTTGTCCTTTTTTCTGGCAACTTTCTTAACCTCCTTGTGCCTCAGTCTCTCTCTATGTGTAAGATAGAGGAAAAAAAGCCCTTTATACTGCATTATCTTCTCTATCCTGGATTGCTTTGAGGAGGAAATGAGATGGGAATGAAGCTATTCACATGGGGCCTGGTTCATAGGGAACAGTCAATAAATGTTCATGATGGTGATGAATTCTTTATGATACCCTGGAAAGATAAAAACCAGCAGGCAGCACTGAACGAGAAACTGCAGATAGTATGTACAACGTCTTTGAGGAACCATTTCAAGAGCAAATAAAACGCACAGAGAGATGCAAAATAATGTTCAAGAATTAAAAGAAAGAACAGTTCTCAAACAATGTATTGAACAAATACAGCTCAAAAAGTGAGCTGCACTGTGAAATTGTTAAAGAGAAAGGCTCCTGGGTAGAGCAGATTCACTGCAGCGTTCTTACAAAACAACTGAGAATGTCAGTGGCCTACAAGAGAAGATTGAAGTGAGCATCACAACAAAATAATAAGAGTTAATGATAACTGATTGAGGAAAAAGGAAACATAACAATTTGAGGTCACATCCTAAATGCACATCAATAAAGGATAGTTAAATTATGGTACATCTGCATCCTGAGTGACTGCTAAAAAGAATGTTGTGGTTCTATATATGCTGACATAGAGAAACCCTTTATATAGTGTTTAGTGATAAAGCACAGAACATTGTATATATTAAATTACACTACTTTATGAAAATATTTTATATGATTACATGTACCTAAGTGAACCGGATACACAGAGTCTGGGAAATGAGGCTGGGTGAAGGAGGGACTTTTTCTTTTTCCTTATTTATGTAATGGAAGACAAAATGGTGTACTGGTTAAAAACTCAGGCTCTGCGGGTACCACTTAAGTAATCCTTAAAAAGTTACTGAGTCCCCCTGTGCCTCATTTTACTCATCTGTAAAATAAGGAGGATAACCTGGTAAGGCTGTTATGAGGAGGAAATGAGATCATGAACATTTCATAAATGTTGCATTCAGAAAAGGGCCTGGCATCTAGAACCCTCCATCACTGTCAGCTGTTAATGTTATTACACCTCTGTAATGTTTGCAGTCACTTTACAAGTATGAGTGACTTATGTAAGTATTAAAGAGCCTAAATGTTGGCAGGCTGAGGGGGGCAGATCATAAGGTCAAGAGATTGAGACGATCCTGGCCGACACAGTGAAACCCCGTCTCTACTAAAATTACAAAAATTAGCTGGTGTGGGGGCGGGCGCCTGTAGTCCCAGCTACTCGGGCGGCCGAGGCAGGAGAATCACTTGAACCCGGGAGGCAGAGGTTGCAGTGAGCCGAAATCGCACCACGGCACTCTAGCCTGGCGACAAAGCAAGACTCCGTCTAAATAAAAAATAATAATAAATAAATAAAAGCCTAAATGACAATATTAAAGAGACTTAATAAGGTACAAAAAGGAAGGGGAGTTTTCTGGCCATTCTAGTGTATTTGTTTCTCCAGGAGAGCCTTAGTATCATTTTCTTAAGTTTTCCTCAAAATCCTTTGGGTATTTTAATTGGCATTGTATGATATCCCTGGATTTATTAAGGGAGAACAGACAGCTTCACACTACAGAGTCTTTCTATCCAATATCAAGGCATGTTGTTCTTATGTTCTCAGTATAACTTTTTAAGTTTTTTCTTATGTTCTAAGTATAATTTTTAAAAATTTATGTGTCTGCACGTTTCTTTAGTGCCAAAACTCTTTTTTTTTTTTAGTTAATATTGTAATTGGTATCTTTTTTCCATTATATTCTCTTACCTAATCTTGTTTATATATAGGAAAGCTATAAGGGGGGTGAATCCTACTCTATATTAAAATATTTCCATGGAACTACAGTAATTAAAAACAGGTTGGTGCTGAAGAGAAAATGAGAAGATCAAAGGATAGAGAATACAGAAATAGACTCTAATTCACATAGGAACTTACATTATAATCAAAAGGAGAAAAATGAATTATCTGTAAATTACAGTGGGAAAACTAGTTATCTATTTAGAAAACGTTATCTCCTTTCTTCAGTCTTTTTTTTTTTCAAAGAGATAGAATGTCAGTATGTTGCCCAAGCTGAACTCAAACTCGTGGGCTCAAGCAATCCTCCCACCTCAGCAGCGTGAATGGCTGGGACTACAGGCACACACCATGGCACCTGGCCCCTTCTTCAGTCTTTATATCAAGTAAATCCAGACTAATCAAAGATTCTTTAATGAGACTATAAAAGCAGATTCATCAATAATTTTTTTAAATAAATGTATTATAGGAATAGAAGAAAACAGATGAATTTATTTATAATCTTGGCAAAAGAAATGCCTTCTAGGCAATACACATGAAACCTAGATACCATAAAAGAAATTTAAATGTTTATGTGGTCAAATTTATCTAAACATCCATTTGGAAAAATATATATTTAAGTAAAGTCAGTTGACAACATATTGGGAACATATTTGTAACACATACAAAAAGGGCCAATTTTTTTAATTTACAAAGACTTCATAAAAATCTATTAGGAAAAAAAAAAACCTGATAATACAATTGAAGAATAAAATGAATTAAGGCAATCAGCTCATTAACACAGTCTGCAAAAATAAAGTTCTATATCTAACAAATAACAGGAGTAAACCCAGGAGCGCAAGTCCCAAAGTTGACCTCAGGAAGGCCAGAGAGGACCAGAGGACTGCGCTGAGGCCAGACCCCTCTACCCAGCAGGGGACAGAACCTGGACTGTTCATAAGCAATGCAAGTGCACAAACTGTAACCAAGAGCCTTTCTGTGGTTTGTCTTCTAGGATGATCATTTTAAATGGCTTTCATGTCACCGTGGTATAAAAAGACAAACTCACCCAGATGAGTCAGGAGTGAAAAACGGAGAATTTTCCTAACTTTTCTGTCAGTTTTTGGTTGATGCTTTCAAGTTGCAACTTGAAGAAAAAACGAATTGTGTCCTGCTACAAGAGTCACCTAAACCTCACTGAGTTTCTTCCTGTTCACACCCTTCTGTTGGCAAATGGTGCATCTCGCGTCCTGAAATGCTACCCTAACAGCTTTGTAATGTAACCCATTCTGCCTAGTGGCCCTCTGGGGCACAGCTATTTCTGAAACCCCTTAATGTTCTTTGAATGACCCCATTCCCTGGCCTAACCCTTTTTCTTTTCATGAGCATAGGCTGCCTCTGATGCCTTTATGTATAGGATTTTCCGTTTCTTTTCTAGAGCCTTGGCCTTCCTACAACACGCTGGCACATTTGTCACATTAGCCCTTTCATGTGTGACCTTGTTTTGTATTTGGAAATGTTTCTTCTTAGAGGACCACTACTTTCTTTCTCTCAGTCCCTCGGCATGGAAGCTAACTCTCCAATTATTGATTACAATGTGGCTCCTTAAAGGTGAGACTTGAAAGCACAAAGCAGTAAAATAATTCTTAGGAGGAAAATAATTCCCCCAGTGTCCTCTGTTCCCCATCAAACATACTGCCTGACTGACCTTCCTTCCTCAAGGCCAGTGGGCTGAGCGCCTCAGCCACCACCCCCTCCTGAGAGTCCACACCGGAGCAGTTCTGTCACTTCAGTGTCCAGTGATGTTTAGTTTTAGTTAAAACAATTCAATAAAAAAAAACCTCTTTCTGCAGCAATTCTCGTATTTCCCCCAGCAAGGAAAGCGATTCACTATGCAAATACTAAGAAAGTTGATGTAGAAATTACTTGAGGATTGTTCATATCCACATTGGCCTCCGTTTTGTTGTAATGTAATTATATAAATGTAATTATACATAGATAACCTACCTACCTAGCTATAGTAGGCATACATATCAGATTGTCCATAAATATATAGTATGTTTTATAAATATAATTATACATGTATACATTGATATATAGAAATAGTATACATAAACATATAACATCTAACACATGGAACATTTAATCTGATGGATGCTGTTGAACACTTTATAGATACTGTCTTATTTAATCCTCACAATTACTTTATCAGATCAGCACTACTATACACCCCATCTGTGGTTGATTACAGAGGGCTGCAAATTCTTTGACACCCCTCCCATGGAGGGATGAAGTCAAAGACCCCTCCCTGAATCTGAGCAGGCTCTGTGACTGTTTTGACCAGGAAATGACACAGTGCCTGTTTCCGGGGACAAGCCTTAAAAGCTTCCTTTTCCTGCCTCCTGTGCCCTCACTTTTAGAGCCCTGGGCCTCCAATGTAAGAAGCCCAACTACCCTGCTGAAGACACCATCTCCAGAGGCTCTAAGTGCAGCTTCCCAGCTGCCCTGTCGAGATGCGAGACCGTGAGGGAAATCATGGACCTCCAGAACTAAGCAGCTGCCCACTGAACGCCGCCAGGTGACCCAATCAGTGCAACAGGGAGCAGAATTGCCAGGAGAGTCCTGCGCAGATTTCTGACCCACACAATCACGAGTTTTCATAAAATGGATGTTGCTTTAGGCAATTCAATGGTGGGGGTAGTTTGTTAGACAGCAGTGGATAACCAGAACTCCATTTCACAGATGCAGGAGCACAATCACAGCGAGGGAAGTAACTGTTCCAGATCACACACCTAATTAATAGCATTGCTGAGATTCCATCTCAGGCAGTCTGCCTTGAAAGCTTATAATCGTAGCCACTCCACTGAATTATTTTAAAATCATAATTAACTTTTGAAGGTAGAACATGTATAACATTTTGATTCTTCTTAGCATCTACTCTAATTCCTATATAATGAAGAATTTGTGCCAAAGGCATTTATCCTTTCTCCATTTGCAGCTATCTATCTGTGCTTATTTTCACATCCTTCTGAGTTTTAAAATGTAATGAATTCCTCTAACAGATTTGCCTGTATTTATTTTAAGGCAGTAGGGTAGAGATCCCTATTTCTCTTCTGCCTTTAGTATAGATTGTATCAGCAGTGCTGCTTAATACCAAAAGGGCAGGCTAATAATTCTGGGCTATAGGAAGTTGATTTCCACGGTATTAAATGTGGCTTAGTAATTTTCCAAGGAGACAGAAACCCTGGGGTCTTGGCAGTTTCCCTGATAAGCTATCATCCTATCTATTTTATATTAGAATGTATTGTTTACTGAAAAGGGGGTAGGAATGGGGCAAAGAGGAGACTTGATACCAGCTTGTTGACCGGCAAATAGATCTGTACCTGCAGCCTTTCTGGAGCCAAAAAGGTCAGGGGTCAAGAACCCAGAGGTACTGATGAAATCAAGGGCCTTTGGCTAATTAAACACTTCAGCAATATGCCTCTGGAGCAGACACTATTGTTCCCAAGATATAATAAATAGCACGATGTGTGACATCAAGGAAAGCAGGTGCTCTGTGCAAGTGTTATCCTCTAGTCGCTGAAGGACATTTTCACAACAAATAGGGATAACCAACAAAGCCTAGACTTATTTTCTTTGGTGTCACTTCCAAAACATTTTGATTTCAGCCTTCCAGAGACTAATCACATTGAGAAAAATAGCACAGATGATAGGCACGTAGCTATCAACAACGTTTCCTAGAATTTAAGGCATAAAATTAACAAGCAAGCACAAAACACTCCTAAATATGGTAATTTGATGGATTCTTAAGTTTGGCGTTCTGAGTTATGCTCTAGAAATTTCTAGTATAGAAATACAGAATAGAATTCTGAGATTTTAGAGATCAACCAGCTAAATAGATCTTAAGCAGCGACTTGTATCTTTTCTTCAACCAGCTTCCAACAAAAATAAAACCGTAACATAAACAATGGTTCTATGTTCCAGGTGCTGTTCTCAGGATTTTACATTGATTCACAGTCACTCTATAAGGTGAATATTATTGTTATACCCCACTTTACGGATAAAGGAACTGAGGCTTAGAGAGATTAAGTAACTTGCCAAAGATCACAGTAGTAGGAAGTTGGGGGGGAGTTTGGAATTAAATTTATATGGACAGATCCGAGTACTATCCCTCCTCCCTAATTTAGAAATCAGAACGGCTCCACTTTTATCCATTTTTATACAAATGATTTAAAAGTATATAATTCATCTTAAAAAGCTGTTTAAAAATCATTGTTTTATTTTATTTATTTGTTTATTTATTTATTTTTGAGAAGGAGTTTTGCTCTTCTGCCCAGGCTGGAGTGAAGTGACTCTATCTCTGCTCACTGCAACCTCTGCCTCCAGGGTTCAAGCAATTCTCCAGCCTCAGCCTCCCAAGTAGCTGGGATTACAGGTGCCTGCCACCATGCCTGGCTAATTTTTGTATTTTTAGTAGAGACGGGGTTTCACCATGTTGGCCAGGCTGGTCTCGAACTCCTTACCTCAGGTGATCCACCCACAATGGCCTCCCAAACTGCTAGAATTACAGGCATGAACCACCTCGCCAGGCTAAAAATCATTGTTTTAATTTAACTATAGCTTACGTCAGCGAAGCAGCAGAAATCTCTAGTGGCTTCTGGACCTGCTTTGCTGGGTTAGGCACTGTAACTCCCCTCTGGCGTGCAGTCTAATGTCTCTTCCAGGATATTCAGCTGCCCATGAATGACACTAAATTGGGTTAAATATTTTTACTACTTTTTCTCCCATTTTACTTCTCTCTCTATATATATATACACATACATATATATATATATATGTAAAAAAAAAATACCATTGGTGGGGAAAATTAGTTTTATTTTAAACTGTTCCCACTCCTAAAAAGAAAAGCCCTCTGAGAATGTTATTATCTTGAATTTCAGTATGTGACATTACTACAGCTAGTCTGGGGACAGAAGGAATTGGGCACATATAAATTTCTGTGCTACCCATAGGATGCTAGCAAGAACTGCTGGACATGAGTAGAGATGGCCTGAAACTTGCTTTTTCCCTGTTACAGAAGCTCTGATGCACAGACCCTGTGCACAGTGGGTCAAAGTTTGGGCTCTGGATTCAGACGGAGCTGAATCCGAATTCTAGATTTCCACAATATAAGTGACTTTAGGCAAGTTACTTAATCTCCCTGAGTCTCTGTTTTTTTCATATGTAAAATGTGGTTTAAAATAGCTTCAGGCCTCACGCAGTAGCTCATGCCTGTAATGCCAGCACTTTGAGCCTAGGAATTTGATACCAGTCTGAGAAACAAAAGGAGACCCCGTCTCTACAAAATTTTTTTTTTTAAATTAGCCAGGTATGATGGCACATGCCTGTGGTCCCAGCTACTTGGGAGGCTGAGGTGGGAGGATGGCTTGAGCCCAGGAGGTCAAGGTTGCAGTGAGCCATGATTGCGTCATTGTCCTACAGCCTGGGTAACAGAGCAAGACTCTGTCTCAAAAGAATAGAATAAAATAAAATAGCCTCAAACACACTGAGTTATTGTAAGGATTAAATAAAACAATCCAAACAGAATTTACTTCAACTTCTGGTCCAACAAGAGTTTGAAAGAAATCTTAAAAGCTGTTCTATTTGCCATAAATAGAAGGAAACTCTAAAGAAGTAAAAACACAGTAATGTCATTAAATTCTCACTGGAAACAGTTGCCTCCTAAAGACTCTGAGCTTGGGTCCTACTCTCTCTTTTTTAAAATAGGAGATTGTAGGTTGTTGTTAAAGATGTATTAGCACCAAACTAAGACTTTCTCCCTCTCTTAATAACTGAATAATAGTAATAATACCTTTTTTTAAGCAAAGCCAAGCATATCTTCTTGTTTCTTTCAAACTTACAAAGTAACACTCCTGGAGCTGAATAAATTATAATTGATTCCAGGAATAAATTATAATTGGGGGAAAATTACCTCTTATTCTTCTCCAGAATGAAAAAACAAACCAGTGACCAGGAAGAGAAGATATGAAGAAAAATAGAAATACATCTTTTAATGTAAGAATGAATAACTATAGGCTATAGACTGAATGTGGAAGCCTAAATCCCTACTGTGATGGTATTGGGAGGTGGGGCTTTGGGATGTGATTATTAATAGGTCAAGAGGGTGGTGCCCTCATGAATAAGATTAGTGTCTATATAAGAAAAGACACGAAAGAGATATCTCTTCCTCCCCATCCCCACACAGCGTAAGAATACAAGACAGCTGTCTGCAAACCAAAAAGGAGGCCCTCACCAGACTGTATCTGCCAGCACCTTGATCTTGGACTTCTCAACCTCCAGAACTGTGAGAAATAAACCTCTTTGTCTAAGTCACCCAGTCTATTATATTTTTTATAGCAGCCCAAACTGACTAAAATACTACAATAAATAACTCTAAACCCAACCCATAATAGGCTATTTGCATCTAGAATTGTGAAATGAATGCAGCTCTGCATGTCTCTGTAACTGTGCCAAAAATCTGGCTTCAGCATGCACAGGGGGCACCTCCACAAACAGAACCCTCAGTAGCTGATAAGAGCTGGCCTAGATCTCAGATTCAAACAGTTATTTTTTCTATCACAAATCACAGCTGAAAGAATTAGGTCTACAGAAGGTTGCTACCAGACTTGATTCAAACAAGCACCAAACCTCCAGGGCTACAACAGGCCTGGTATGACCAGGTGATTGAAGACCAGCAATATACCACACCAACTGAGGAGGCCCCAGGCAACAGCAGTGAAATACACACATGCATGTATACACACAAGGTAAAATAATGATGCGAGGACTTTCCACCAACGATGCATAAGCTCTTCAAGGTATGCTCCAAAGTTTTAAGCCAGAATGTAGAAGACAGAGATTCCATACTTTTACTTTTTAAATTTTGGTCTTGGTAGAAAATATATTCAGACTATAGTACCAAGTGTGCACATCTGTGAAAAAGAAAAATAACACAGTTGACTAAGAAATGAGTATGGAATCTACTTTATCAGCATTTTAAAACATAGCTCTTAAAATAATATCTAAATATAGGCTTTTCATGCCAAAGTGGAGACAGATGTGCTTTAATATAATATCCTGATGTTTGTCTATTTCCTGATGACCCTTCGACTTCTAGGGTGGGCTTCTATTTTCTCCTTTGAAACAGATGTTGGTAAATGTCTGTCCCAGAACCCAAAATCCTGATCTACAGGGAATTCAACCAGCTTTTTCTTCCTTCTCTCAAATTTGTGTTAGCCAGATTCCCTTCTTTGTCAGCAGCTGTAACTATAGACCATACTCAGAAAATAAAAGTAGAAATACTATGATAATTCAAGATGAAAGCTTTAATTTCAAGCATTTAAAAGGCAG
>NW_012103798.1:947170-948176 GCF_000951045.1 Mandrillus leucophaeus
AAAAAAAATAAAGAAATTGGCTTTGCTATAGATACAGAAAGAGAATCTATAGCTTATCATTTCTAAAAGTTAATTTATGCCGTATTTTAAAAGTTACTAAACCAGGAGTGCCATAATTCTTGGCATTTTATTTTACCTCTGTTTTTGTACTTGTTAAAAACTTAAAATGAATTCAGAAGCCACAAGATAATAAAATTTCTGCTAAAAGTGAATATAATCAGAGGAATTATCATCATACAGGTAAAAACAGATGTGTGGGTTCTTAAAAAAAATTGAACACAGAATTACCACATGACCCAGCAATATTACTTTCTGGTATATACCCAAAATAATTGAAAGTAGGGGCCTGAACAGATATTTGTAATCCATGTTCATAGCAGTGTTATTCAAAAATAGGAAAAAGGTACAAACAACTCAAAAGTCCATTGACACAAGAATGGATAAGCCAAATATAGTACATACATACAATGCAATATTATTCAGCCTTAAAAAGGAAGAAAATTCTGACACATGCTACAACATGGATGAACCTGGAACATGTTATGCTAAGTGAAATAAGACAGACACAAAAGGACAAACATTGTACAATTTCATTTATATGATGTCTGTAAAGTAGTCAAATTCTCAGAGACAAAAAGTAGAACTGTGCTTGCCAGGGGGTTGGGAAAAGTGGGGAATAGGGAGTTATTATTTTTATCTTGCAGAACTGAGACCATTAGGCAAATGGTCTCAGTTCTGCAAGATAAAAAGAGTTCTGCAGATGGATGTTGGTGGTGGTTGCTCAACAACATAAATGTACTTAAAGCCACTAAATTGTACACTTAAAAATCACTCAATGATATTTTACTACAATTTTTTTAAAAGAAGTGCTAACATCTGTCTCTTATACACATCTAGATGTGTATAAGAGACCATCCCCACACAGCGTAAGAATACAAGACAGCTGTCTGCAAACCAAAAAGGAGGCCCTCACCAGACTGTATCTGCCAGCACCTTGATCTTGGAC
>NW_012103798.1:948226-950451 GCF_000951045.1 Mandrillus leucophaeus
TGGGGAATAGGGAGTTATTATTTTTATCTTGCAGAACTGAGACCATTAGGCAAATGGTCTCAGTTCTGCAAGATAAAAAGAGTTCTGCAGATGGATGTTGGTGGTGGTTGCTCAACAACATAAATGTACTTAAAGCCACTAAATTGTACACTTAAAAATCACTCAATGATATTTTACTACAATTTTTTTAAAAAGAACAAATTTGTGGCGTTTTCAGCTGTGATGATAATCAAAGACGTTTAAATTAGAGCTGGATGTCAAGGAAGCCGGGTCCCAAAAAAGTATACTGAGTGGTCTCTGTCAGACCCCAACCGAATTCCCCTAACATCCAAGACACTAGTATTATCTTGTGAAACTGGGGTAGCCAACACAGGGAATGGCCTCATTTTATTCTATTTTATTTTTCCTTTTTGTGGAAAACAGGTTCTTGCTATGTTGCCCAGGCTGGTCTTGAACTCCTGGTCTCAAGCTATCATTTCAGACTTAATGTTGGTCCTTTTTTCCCAGAATGTAATTTCATAAACGATTACTTCTTGGTAGTGGATATTTGAATAAAATTCATGTATTCCTTAATTTTTTATAACATTGTCAAAAAAAAAAAGAAAGAACAAAAGCCCTTTGGAGAGAAAAAGAATGAGGAGTTCAGAAATCAAAGACTGAACATTTCTGCTGGAAATGAAAGTTTAACTCAAAGGAGACAAAGGAGAGTTTGATCTTTTGTTTTTATTGAGACAGGGTCTCACTCTGTAGCCCAGGCTGGAGTGCGGTAACACAATCTTGGCTCACTGCAACCTCTGCCTCCCAGGTTCAAGGTATTCCCGTGCCTCAGTCTCCCGAGTAATTGGGATTACGGGCACGTGCCACTACACCTGGGCTAATTTTTGTATTTTCAGTAGAGATAAGGTTTCACCATGTTAATCGGGCTGGTCTCGAACTCCTGATCTCAAGTGATCCATTCACCTTGGCCTCCCAAAGTGCTGGGATTACAGCGGGAGCCATAGGGCCTGACCAGAGTTTAATCTTATTTACATAAAATGTTAGATATAATTGTTAGGGGAAAGAAAGGAATGAACATATATGTGTAATGTTAGATCATTTACACATCAATTTTAAAACAACATATATTTATTTAATGCTGCATAAGAATGTAGGCTTAATCCAGAACATCTCATTCTGTGAAAAAGAAAAATGCCAGGTAATTATATCCTCATATGGAAAAGATGTGAGGAACTTATTGAACTGTATATTGAGATATAGCTGAAAATGCAACCTAATCACTCAGATTAAATATTAAGAGTGTTCTTTATAAATATGTTCCTAATTGATCAATATTGAACTTAAAAAAGATCTTGAAACATAGCATAGCATATAGAAAGGATTTTTAATATCACATTTGGATAAAGTCTGGAAAAAAGTAATCCGTAGTCCTATAAAATAGTATGTAGTTAAAAACAGGTAAAGGAAATTACAGTAGATACTGATTTAACCCCAGGGAAAGAGAAATAAGACTGACTATGTAGATGGTGTAGGCCTCACAACGCTGTATGAGTGGACACATTAAACTAATGACAGCCCATCAGTTGGCATCAAAAAGTACCAAATTATATGAAGGGCAATTTTGAGCTAGAGAGCACAAAAATAAACCCAAAGAAAATCTGCGCTTGGTGATTACATTAAGACTCACATTGACAAGCGCCACCAGGAGATCCTAGCTTAAATAAATAGGTAAGAAAACAGGAATTACAGAGAATATACACAACATAAATGAGTGTAGGTATGAAATGAATGACAACAGTTTTAAAGTTTGTACATGAAGCTTAGTGGCATTCAAATCTGTCTTTAAAAAGAACATTGAAGAGTGGTAATTTGAAGTACATTGAAGAAGAGTTTTAAAAACTGCAACAATAACAAAAACCCTCTGTTCCTAAAGTCCAAAAGAACATCATTGAAAAAAAAATTGCTGTCTCTACAGAAACGTCGATTTGTAAAGAATTATCTTTTTATTTGGTATGGAAAGTATGAATATTTGTAACTTATAAATTCTTGATTAAAGGGAGTTACTCAGCTCATCTATTTTTTAAAAGTGTAAGAAAAATCAAAACTATAACCTTCAAAATTTTAAAATCCCAAGCCATAGCAAAGCAATGCCAAGCATTTATTTAAACAAGTTGTTTCAAATAAAATAACATAGCTGCTCTTTGCGAAATTATAAAAATAATCTGTGG
>NW_012103798.1:951636-1007635 GCF_000951045.1 Mandrillus leucophaeus
AACAAGGTGAAACACTGTCTCTACTAAAAATACAAAAATTAGCCGGGCGTGGTGGCAGGCACCTGTAGTCCCTGCTACTTGGGAGGCTGAGACAGAAGAACTGATTGAACCGAGGAGGAAGAGGTTGCAGTGAGCTGAGATTGCACCACTATACTCCAGCTTGGGCAATGGAGTGAGACTCCATCTCAAAAAAATAAAAAAAGGAAAAGAAATAGAAAATAAGCCTATTGCAACTGATGATGATCAATTCATGAGATGAGATTGATAGAGCACCATGTGGAGAGTCAGTAAATCTGCCACCAGCCAGCCCCCATCTCTTCCTTCGTACAATTTAGAGGATGAGCTATAACACCCGTGATGTTCTTCCAGCTTCAGGGCTACAGGGTAGCTTTTTGGATCCTTAGAAAATAAGCTGCATTTAGAACAAAGAGCTTGTGGTAAGCTCATGAAGTATACCACTCTTTGTTAGAAGAGGTTGGATATGTAAGTGGATTCAGGGAAAACGTTTTAAACTCTTTGGTTTCTTATTAATCATTAACAGGTACTGAGTATTTCCTGTTGCCAGGCCCTATGCTAACTACTTTACATGGAGTATCTCATTTAAGACTTAGAAAAATTCTTTGACGTAGGTATGATTACTATCTCTCCTTTACAGCCATTCACATGGATTCTCACAGAGGCTAAAAAACTTGCCTAAGGTTGCACAACTAGTAGGTGGTACATTCCTGGACAATGTCTTCACCAGTCCTTGAAGAAAATAAGAGCAATGGCACTCAATAATATTAGTATATTGGTTGAATAAATAAAATGACAACTGGCACATCCCACTTGCCCACTGCCCTTTGGGAAACAGCGCAGTGAGGGCCACAACCTAACATCTGCTGAGCACACTGCTCAATGCCAGGCACAGTACTAGGTACCTTACAAATAGCCTATTTAATCCTCACAAGCACACTGGGAGATGAGTGGTGCTATTTTTATTTTACAGATGCCAGCCTCTTACTCCTATGCGCTCATCTAGTCAGCTGCCCCCAGCAATGTGACATTTGTAGCTAAGCCTGGAGTAGAAGAGAGAAGAAACCCCAACCAGGAAGAAACCTACAAGGACATGCTTCAGTATCCCAGTCTCTTCTGGCTAAGTCACGGAGCATGTAATGAACTTGAACCACTTTTTAGTTTGACAGTCTTCAACTTCCTACCATCTTCGCGTTCGCACGTCAGTCTCTCTTTATTGGAGAGCCCTCATTTTGCGTGGTCTTAGAGACAAAGGAAATCACCATCCACTACACCATGAATGCCAAAGGGGCGAGGCCTCTCCCTCCCCTACCCCTGTGCAGCATTCTGGGGGAGGAAGGGCAGCTCTGAGTCAGGCTCAGCCAAGGATACACCCTCCCAGAACTGTGGTCTGAGCATGCGAGGAAAGCAGGGGAGGGTTGTGGGTCACACTTCTCACAACTGTGCAGATGGAGTGTAGAGTGGCCTGTCTCTGCAGTGGGACCTGTGATGTTATGGTTCCATTGCCTGGGTTTTGAGGAGACATTGCTTCCTACTCTCCAAGCTTGTTCTTCAGCTTCCCATTGAAAATATCCTTAAACAAATTCCCTTTTTGTTTAAATTAATTAGAGCCAGTTTCTGTTGCTTGCAACCAAGAAGCCCAAATGGTACAGACTACATGAGCAGAAAAGTAAGGACAGGTATTCACATTTAAAATCCATTCTTGTTTCAGCACTCTCTCAGATAACAGCTTCTGTCCTCCAGCTTCCTGGGCACCAAAGCATCACTCCCGGATCTGTTGGTACCAATTCACAGCCTCATTCTCAAATTCCACAAATCCCTCGCCTAAGCTCCACTGCTTTTAAAGATACAGTAAGTGTTCAAAGACATGGTATAGCCATCAAGTTCTGCAGTTTGTACTATTTAGGTCACCTTGACAATTCACCTCCCAAAGTGAAACCTTTTAGTGACAAAGTAATAAATGTTTGAAGTACTAGTGTAAATAATGAATGTACTGATGCAAAAGATAATGTTATACAGTATGCTTCCTAATTGTCCTGAATGAAAAATGATTGCTCACTATTGAGTTAAGTCATTAGATTTCCCTTCCTTTTCTATTATTCTTCCCCACCCAGACACAGACACACACTCACAAGTACATTCATATACACTCTCACACACACAACTACACACCTTGCATTCTTTGTCACTCAGACCAATAGAGAAAGACAAAGCCACTTCCCTGTGCTAACAGTAAATGCCTTTCTAAACAGAATGGAAGAAAGTCCTTTCAAAGAGTTACATACTCTGGAATCCTATTACCTACATGTTGGAGGAAAATCAGCCTTGCGCTGTTCTGAACTTTCTGCACATAGGCTTCTGTCTATGTGGAGAAGCTGGATAAGAAGAATGAGAAGCTCTCAAGTGAAGAGTCCATTGAGGTCCTCTAGGAGGAGGTGAAGCCCACCATGAAGGGAGCTGGGAGAGCTCTGCGGGACATCCATGCAACCACTGGAGGATAGCGTCCGGAGGAGAACCCCAAGCTGCTGCAGTAGGGCAGCCACCTACCATGGCTTTTCACAGGCAAAGTGCAGCCTACATGTATGTAACGTAGAGAAGAGCAAACGGTGGGAGGAGAGCCCCAGGATAAAATCCCGGAAAGAAGTAATCTGCAGAAAAGTGTTCCCTAACTGTATGAGGAATAAGAAATATAATATTTTTCTAAAAGCCTTTTTTCTAAGAATGTTGCTAGAGCATGAGTCCATGAAGAGTTTTAACTGGATTTTCTCTGACTGATTTTCCACGGATTCTAATATTTGCCAATTAAAAATGCTCCTATAAACAGAATAGAGTGGCATTTTATTCTACCATGAACCAGACTATTGGATTTTTTTTTTTAATTCTCTTAATTACCTGTTTGCGCTAAGCACATTTTTGCCTTCTGCCTTGCACATTTTGTCTAGCTGCAAGCCAGGATCTTTGCAAACCACCTCACTAACATTCATTTTCATGTTACTTATTACAAAGTACTGTAGTATAGGCCTATTGAAAATCTATTATAAACCAAAGTTAATAGTAGGTTGTGCTGATGGTTCTGCTGATGTTTGGAGACCCAGGGAAAATTGACTTAAATCTCCAGATTTCATGGCTTAGGGCAGTCCAGATTCCAGCCTCGAGATTTCCTCAAACCCCTGAAGGGCCTAACTCTTGTGATGGTCTCCTGACCTCCTGCAGCTGTAAGGCTGACTATGGCTGTTCTATAATACATATACAGGAAACTCAGGCCCTCCTTAGGCCCACCCATCCCTTAGGCAGGAGCCCATCAGCACTCTCCTCCCTACTAAAGGATTTTAGAGGGAGTTGGAGGGGGCATTTACATCTCAAAAATGCAAATAGAAAAATAGGCATTACTACTGTTAAGTGTGCCTCAGTCCCTCCACCTCCAGGGTACCATGGGTTCTTCACTCCACAATCCCAGCCTCAGGGCCCTCTACCTCATGCTTCCCTCCCCACCCTGTCTGGAGCCCTTGCTCTCTTGGTTTTGTGCAGGGCTGCCTTGCCATCCTTAATGGGGCATTGGAACCAGCCTCCTCCACGTCCTAGTGTCTCACCTGCCCATAGCTGTCTTTATCAATGTCGTGCACCTTTTCACAACAAAGTTACCTTGCAAAGAGGAGCTCTGGTGGCAGTCATTAAAAGGAAGAAGTTTTGTTTCCCTTATTAAAGGGAAGGAACGAAGATAGAAAATGGTAGAAAAGGAAAGGGAGCTGACTGAAGGGAGTTTGGGTGCTCCTGTTTGCCATCCCAGAGGCAGAGTAGCGTGTGGCCTATACTCTCAAAGAGCCTGATCCACCAGGATGTGAAATAACTTTTCAGTGAGACTCAGACCCTCAAGTCTCACTCTAACTCAGGGTGGCCAACCCAAAGCCGTAACCTTGTGCTCAATGACCTGCTTTTTTTTTTTAAGTAAGAGAGGTGAGTCCTTGATTTTTTGCTCTGCCTGTTTTAATCCCTGATTTTCTATGAGTGCTACACAAGCTATTTCTCTTCTAATACTGCAAACAGACCACCTTACAGTCATGCATCACATAACAACGTTTCAGTCAACAATGGACCACATAAACAACAGTGGTCCCATATGATTATAATACCATACTTTTACTGTGCTTTTTCTATGCTTAGATTTGTTTAGATACACAAATGCTTACCATTGTGTCATAATTGCCTATAGTATTCAGTACAGTAACATCCTGTACAGGTTTGTAGCCTGGGAGCAATAGGTCATGCCATATAGTCTAGGTGTGTAGGAGGCTAAACCATCTAGGTTTGTGTAAGTACGCCCTACAATCATCTCACAAGGACAAAATCACCTAATGAAGCATTTCTCAGAACACAGCCCCATCGTTAAGCAACGTATCATTCTGTTTGTCAGAATTATTTGAAGAATAATATTGAAAGTACCAGGCATTACAGAAAGGATTTATCAAGAAATGAAAAATGGTAAATATCTGTTGAAAAATAGAGAGAGAGTGCGCACAAGATGGGAATCACCTCAACAGAAGATAATGTCCCAGAAACAATAGCATCCCTGCCTCAAATAGCGAAGAATTGCTTTCTCATTTCAATTTGATGTGTGCAGAGTTCCTTCTTTTCCAGTGCCAAATCCTGAATGAAACATGCAATAAAAATCACTGCCTGAAACATGGTGATAGCGTTTAATCCTCTGGCAACACATTAGAAAGGCTTTCAGCTTTAAACCAAGAACTGCCACACTGCAGCTTTGCTCATGAAATTATTTACTCGTGCCTTGGTTTATAAAGTTCTTTTTTATAAGCTTTCTACCAGCTAATAATGGGCTGGAGCACTTATGTTCTCAGCCTAACAGATTCCACGTTTATGAGCCTGGAAGTCCGATGCCTGGCACAGAGTTGCTGCCTGGAGGGAGTTGTGCCGTCTGGCTGAGCAGGTTTCAGTGTCAGGAAACTGCAGGGACCACTGGTTGGGACACCACTGTGACCAGAGAGATGACACACGGGGAGACTTGGAAGGAGGAAAGTGAGATGGAGCACTCGGAGGCTTCTGGCAATTGTGGCCCAGATGTCTAGGGTGGAGAGTGCAAAAAGGAGAAGAGAACTCACAGGAGATGGCATAAATCTCTCTGCCAACAAAATACGAGTGATCATTGATTAGTGTCAACAACAGGGCTGACTCCTCTCTGTGAATATGAAAAAGGGTGGGGAAAGGATATTGGTTTTGTGCAGGGCTGCCTTGCCATTCTTAATGGGGCACTGGAACCAGCCTCCTCCACGTCCTAGTGTCTCACCGGCCCATAGCTGTTGAAATTAAAAGTAAAAGCAGATTACAAAGAAAAAAAATATACTTAAGAGACAAAACTGACTTGAAGCACTTTAATATATATTTACATGCAATTTATCTTTAAGGAAAGGTAAAAAGCTACAGTGGGGATAAAAACTTATTATACAATTGTGATTAAAGTAGGACTGATAGTTCATAATCCTGACTAGGTTAACCCTGACCTTCTTACCTGGTAAATTCCTGTTGTTAAGAATTAGCATGATAGGGCTGGGCGCCATGGCTCACGCCTGCAATCCTAGCACTTTGGAAGGGCGAGGGAGGTGGATCATGAGGTCAGGAGTTTGAGACCAGCCTGGCCAAGATGGTGAAATCCCATCTCTATTAAAAATAAAAACTAAAAAAATTAGCCGGGCGTGGTGGCAGGCACCTATAATCCCAGCTACTTGGGAGGCTAAGGCAGGAGAATGGCTTGAACCCGAGAGGCTGAGGTTGCAGTGAGCCGAGATCACGCCATTGCACTCCAGCCTGGGTGACAGAGTGAGACTCTGTCTCAAAAAAAAAAAAAAAAGGAATTAGCGTGATAGCACATAACCTCTTTCTCAGCATTTATCACAGTTAAAAATTGTGTGTGTGTTTGTGTGTGTGTCTGTGTGTGTGTACTCCATGAGCACTCCATGAGAGACTAATTTTTTCCCCCTTCAGCTAGTACCTACAAAGAACCTAACACTTCCTACTAGTAAGATTGTGAATGCAATACAATTAAATATATTTTAAAATGTTTTAATTCAGACTTTCCACTAAATATTGGTTACAATGAATGACAGCAGAAGGTGCAACAAATCACCAAAATAATAATAGTAACAACTTATGGAAAGGAAAAAATAGTATTCTGGTAAAATATCAACCACCATGGACAATGTTAAGATCCCTTTGCTTTTGTTAATATTAAAATGATTTTTTAAAATAGTAAATCTCAAAACTCCCTAACGGTATGGTTATATAAATGTAAATACCCTAACATATTATCCAATGAGCTATGTTTTCACAAGAATTAAACCAGTTTTAAACTCCTTGATCTGAATTGCCAAAGAAAATATATTGCTTTTCTCTTTCTGAATCTTTCTGTGCATATAAACCACCTTTCCATCAGCGAATGCCTCCATTTTCCTTGGGTCATTTTGCTTCAGCCCACTGGCCTTTCTGCTGTTTGATCAACCTCAGCCTGGTCCCACCTCAGAGCATTTGCACTTGCTGTCCCCACTTTGCAGAGCTTGTCCCTACTCTTCATTCTGGTCCCTCCAGAAAGGCTTTTCTTGACCACTGTAATGATGTCCATGCCTACTTACTTCCTAGCACACTACCTTGTTTTATTTGCTTTCTGGCACTTATCCTCATCTAAAATTATCTTATTTGTGGGCTCATTTGTTTGTAGACCTATTTCAGTGCTCCCTTACAAGAATGCAAGGTCCTTCAGAGAAGGGAACTATATCTGCCTTGTCATGTTCACAGCCCAAGTGCCTAGCATGGTAGCTGGTATGTAGTAGGCACTCAACAAATTTTAGTGAATGAATGGATGAACAGAAAAACAGATGAGGGAGTAAATGAATCATCTTTGCTGTGTAATATCAAAACAGCTTGATAACATATTCTTAATGGGGTGAGATAATAGTGTGTAAAGTTGGCTATTAAAAGTATCTAACGTCAACTGAGTTGTCCAGCTGTCTTGGAACTTAATACCTCAGGTTAGCATTGACAGTGTGCATGCATTTCTTTATTTGGTTCCCACAACTATCCCCTAATTACACAGGGAAAGGACGGAGGCAGGATCACTTGTGTTTTTACAGATGAAGAAACTGAGTTCAGAGAGGTTAAATTATTTTCCCAAGCCACGCATGTAACAGGCAACCAGGCTAGGTCTCCAACCTAGCCTTTTATAGCTTCCCTGCCACCCCAGCCAGTGTTTGTTTTATTTCCAAACAAATCATTCATTATTTATTTATTCTTTCAATTAACCTAAATTGAGCATTTATGATTGTAAAGGACTCTCTCACGCACTATGCACACATAAAGACATGCAGACAACAATGTTTTTCTCTGGAAGAACAAAGTGCACAAATGACTCACCACCCTAAATATATTTGAGATGAGAGTCTAATTAGCAGGCAAACCTCAATGTTACAAAGGTAGGGAACCTGTCTTGTGTAATAGTGGGATGGGCCTCCAGGAAAATGACATTGTAGCTCTCCCTGCAAAGGTGGATAGAATTTCAATAGGGGAAGAGAGGTGACTTTCTAAGAAAAGGGAATAAAATGAAACAGGAAATGACTTGTTTTCAAAATCTAGTATGGAGTTAATTCAAGGAAGTGTTTGAATAGAAGAGTTACATTAGAGATAAGACTAAAACTGATGTTAAATGACTATCGCTGTTTTTTGCCTTTAACATATCAGAATGGGTTCTTTTGACCCTTGCAAAATGCTAAGGCAGTTGCCATAGAAATACAGTAGTCATATGCCATAGAGGAAGCTAGGCATCTCAGCTGGTGGCAGGGCCAAGAAAATGTATATTAATGCCTCAAGGTTCAAAATTTTCAAATTAAGAGAGGTTTATGGTCAAATTTATTAATGTTTAAAGTTTGAAATTAATGTTTACAGTTTGAAATGTTTAATATTTAAAGTTGAAATTTAATGCATTAAATGCTTGATAAGAAATATCTACTTAAGGTAGAATATATATTTGCACCGAGAGGGTTAATTCAACTTTCATGAAAGTAGAAAGTTAGAAAAATATTTAAATTCGCCTGAAGAAAAAGTAATAACAAGGAATATTTTTATGATTATCATTTAGTTAGTAAGACCTCATGGCTATACATCTAAATAGATCCATGGAGATTTAGGGGCATTAATAAATAATGAGAGATTAATAGTAGTGATAATAATTATCTTAGAAACAACAGTGATTATTGTTCAGCTTCTTGAGCACCTAATACATGCCAGTTAACTTATACATATTATTTCTTTCTTTTTTTTTTTTTTTTTGAGACGGAGTCTCGCTCTGTCACCACAAAGACTTTATAGGCTAGATAATATTATCCCATTTCATAGGTGAAAAACTGAGGCTTATAGGGATTAAGAAATTCACCAAAATCACTCCAATGGTAAATAGAGACACTGAGCTTGGATCCATATTTAACCTACCACAATTCTTTTTTGCCTACTGTGCTGTCTCTGGAACACTGTGAAGCATCTAATCGGCCTTGGTAAGGCTTTCTTTCCTTTGTCTGGATTAATGGTTCATAAATATTATAACATACAAAAAAAACCCTCAAATAATGTACCATTTACTGGATGAAACTTAAGAGCTCTAACAAAGGAATTAAAAGAAAATAATACCGCTGACTTTGCCATCTGAGGGGCCATCTTGGGAGCGCAGCGGGATGTGCCCCGGAGCTGCCGCTTGAGGCCCTCAGGTCTCCGGAGGTGTCATGGAGGAACCTAGCTCCTGGCATCCTCTTTCCCCAATTTGCCACTTTCAGCAGCTTTAGCCCATGAGGAGGATGTGAAGGAGACTAAGTCAGGAGCTCCCCGGAAGCATGGAGACCGTGGTGATTGTTGCCATAGGTGTGCTGGCCACCATCTTTCTGGCTTCGTTTGCAGTCTTGGTGCTGGATTGCAGGCAGCGCTACTACCAGCCCCGAGACCTCTGCAGCGCTATGATTCTAAGCCCATTATGGACCTCAGCGGTGCCATGGTGACCCAGTCTGAGCCCTCTGAGTTAGAACTGGTTGATGTTGTTATCACCAACCCCCACATTGAGACCATTCTGGAGAACAAAGACTGGATCAAAGATGCCTCAGGTCTCATGTCCCACTGCCTTGCCATCTTGAAGATTTGTCACACTCTGACAGAGAAGCTTGTTGCCATCACAATGGGTTCTGGGGCCAAGATGAAGACTTCAGCCATTGTCAACGACATCATTGTGGCAGCCAAGTGGAACAGCCCCAGGGTAGATGATGTTGTGAAGTCGATGTACCCTCCATTGGACCCCAAGCTCCTGGATGCAGGGATGACTGCCCTGCTCCTGTCTTGTCAGTCATCTGGTGCTGGTGACAAGGAATGCCTGCCATCTGACAGGGTCCTGGACTGGATTGACCAGTCACTGTCAGCTGCTGAGGAGCATTTGAAAGTCCTTCGAGAAGCAGCCCTAGCTTTTGAGCCAGATAAAGGCCTCCCAGGCCCAGAAGGCTTCCTGCAGGAGCAGTCTGCAATTCAGCGCCTACAGGCCAGCAGCTAGCCATGAAGGCCCCTGCTGCCATCCCTGGGTGGCTCAGATTAGCCTTACACTTTTTCCTGTAGAATTAGTTGTTCTCCACAGCTCAAGAGTTCAGTTGTGTATACATAGTAAAGCAGGAGATCTCTGTCAGTTTGTGCCTCTATTGCAATTGCAAATTGTGGCTTGTGAGTGGCAGTCTAATACTACAGTTAGGGGAGATGCCATTCACTCTGCACAGAGGAGCATTGAAAACTGGTGGACTGTCAGCTTTATTTAGCTCACCTAGTGTTTTCAAGAAAATTGAGCCACCGTCTAAGAAATCAAGAGGTTTCACATTAAAATTAGAATTTCTGGCCTCTCTTGATCAATCAGAACTTGTGGCAATTCTGATCTGCTTTTCATAAGAGGATGATCAATTAATTGAAGCTAAATAGGGATTGCTCCTTTTGGCAAGACTTGTACTCTCTCACTTGGCCTATTTCATTTATTTGTATTATCTGCCTGGTACCTGAGGCATTTGAGTCTGTCCTGCCCCTTACAGGTTTGGGTTTGAAGCTGAGAACTACAAAGTTGATTATTTATCATTATGCCTGCAATTTTACCTAGCTACCACTAGGTGGATAGTAAATTTATACTTAACGTTTCCAAAGAAAGAAAGAAAAAAGAAAATAATACCATGCAATATAAAGCTTGTGCAAGTAAGCAAACAAAGATATTTTAAAAATCACTCTTAGTTGATGGGCAATTTGATAGTCATTTATACCTGGCACTGGTATAAATGAGAAAATAGATGCCCAGTTGTGTTATGATTTAATTATTTTTATTCTACTATTATTACCACTATAAAAGCAACATAGTTTCAATTTGACCAAACCAAGATGAATAAATTACTCAATAGTCATCATTAGTAGAGAGAAAAGATCTTAAGTGATATAAATTATTAAATGCCAAGATAGCAAGTCTGAAAAATTTAACAAGGAGTATAACTGTTTCTTCTTGAAGATTCTTCACAATAGAGAATCAAGACTATGTAATCTTCACTTCATTGCAATTAGTTTTAGGACACCTTTAAAACCTAAAATGAATATTTTGAGGGTAGTACAATTCATTTCAATAAAGCCTCCTTCATTTACATGTTATTCAGATACCAATTGGGCAGGACCCTCCTGGGAGGCAATGCAGTCTGGTTGTTAAGAAGACAGACTTGAGTTCCCATTCGTCCCCATCAGTTACTAGCTGTCTTAGCACACAGTAGATAACTTTCTAAGCCTTAGTTTTTTCATCTATGTGAAAATGATAATAACAGAATCTACCCCAGTGGAATTGTTGTAAGGATCAGGAAAGAGAATACAAGTGAAGCTCTTATTTCAGTGCCTGGCTGGAATGAATCTTCAATAAATATTTGTGGTTGCTCTTTTCATTATGGAAAGGCAGAACGATATAGCAGAAAGCACATGAGATTTGGATTCAGACAGACCTCGGATAGGATTAACAAGGCCCTATTCAGTTACTTACTATTTATGGAACTAAGCAAATGTGGAACTGTTGTCCAGGAATGGAACCTTAGAAAGGCTGAACTCTTTCTTGGAGGGGGAGAAAAGTAAACCAGGACGGATCTTGGGAAAGGGAAGTAGATTTTTTTTATAGGAAAGATGTAATAATGTGCAAGTTATCATATTAAATCTTGAACCCTGACCAAAATATTCCATTTTTGAACAGAAATAAGAAGATTGTAGTGACATACAGCAGGATGCTGGCAGAAAAAAAAAAAAAAAAAGAGAGAGAGAGAAAGATTTTGGACCTATACAGCTAGAATGCACCATTGAGAATTACATTCAGTTGTATGAATCGCTGGTGCTATGAACGTGCTCCACAACCTCAATAAGCTTAGAAAGAATGCAGGTCAAAAATCTATGCCAGTCCTCAAGCCCCAACTCCCGATTTTGAGACCATCTGAAGAGAAAATGATAAATATCTGCACACATCATGGGTTGCGTAACAGGAGAGGGATCCTGCGCTGAGGAAACCCACAATTTTCACAATGGATAGCATTGGCATACCTGCCTTTTTCTTCAGAGGAACATACTGTCTTTATTAGATTAGATGAGAAGCATGTCTGCCCTTTGCTCAAGAGGGAGACAGTAACTTCAGGCTTATCTCTAAACACATATTCTTGAAAAGACAGTATCTCTGCTATCTGTAGGCAGTGTCTTTGCTCACAAGACACGCAGAAACATGAGAGACCCATGGAAAAACGTCACCCACCAATGTAACAAGACAATGTATACAAAAGCTTCTCAAGTCATCCTTTTGGGAAAGAAAATGCCATAAAAAAACAAAAACAAAAAACTCAAGATTGTGCAACCTGTATATCAAGGCTTCATTTTCCCCACCATAACTTCCCCACTGCCTAAAGCTACGCTGGTCACTGTGGGAGTCAGCACTAACAATTTACCGAATGTCAGCTTTCCCCAGCCAGAAAATGCCCCTTCTGATCTACCAGATGGTTTGGGGCCTGATGCTCGGCATCCTCACAGCTGCCGCAGTCGTGTTCCTTGGAGTGGGTGAGTGATACCTTGGATAATGAAAAATGATTGGTAATTTCTTTCACCTGAACCCTATTCTCTATCAACATGCTGTGAAGAATCAGAAGTCTGCCTATTTCCAACCCACTCTACAATTGAGCCATTGTAGTGGAAAAAACATCACAGTTCTGACTGGAAGTTTCCCTGGGAAACCCTGGCGTGTAGGATTCCAAAGAGATGACAGCAGGAACTATGAAGAAGAGGCAGATCTCGCAACCTGCTCTGCTGCTCCTTGCTTGGAAGTGGAAGGTTGCCAGACAAGGATGGTCTGTGGCTAAACTGTCCTATAGGACTCCTGTTTCAAAGCCCTGCCCTTTTTCAAGGGGCCTCCTTCCCTTATTACATTCTGCAATCCATCTCTTCAGGATCCATTTTTTTTTTTTAGACGGAGTCTCGCTCTGTTGCTCAGGAAGGAGTGCAATGGTACGATCTCAGCTCACTGCAACCTTTGCCTCCGAGGTTCAAGTGATTCTCTTGCCTCAGCCTCCTGAGTAGCTGGGATTACAGGTGCACACCATCATGCCCAGCTAATTTTTGTATTTTTAGTAGAGACGGGGTTTTACCATGTTGGTCAGGCTGGTCTCGAACTCCTGACCTTATGATCCACCCACCTCAGTCTCTCAAAGTGCTGGGATTACAAGTGTGAGCCATCGTGCCCAGCCAGGATCCATTCTTACAGCAGCATCAGATACCAAACAAATTTTATCTTTGTGTGGTTTTAGGCAATCTGTGGTTGGAGGAAGAAGACTTGATGTTTAAGTTTATTCTAATGGAGAAATAAGTCACTTACCAAACATTTGCATAGCATTTGCCATGTGCCAGGCACTGGTGGAAGTGCTTGACATATATTTACCCATTCAGTCGAGGTCATTGTCCTCACATTATAAATTAGGAACTACAGATATATTAAGTAACTTGTCTAAGGTCACACAAATAAGTGGCAGAGCTAGGATTTAAACCCAGGCAGTCCCGTGACAGAGTCTGGGCTCTTAGCCACTACCCAAGAAGGCTTGTGGGAGAAGAGAGTGTTACCCCCATAGACAGCTGGCTTCACCCTATCAGCTGAACATAACAGTACTTATTGATACATTAGTGGCTTTTTTATGTGTAGTAGGGAGCAAAACTGAGTTAATTTAGACTAGATGAAAGCTAACCCCAGCTAAAAGGCAAGATAGTCAACTACTCTTTCAGTGCATAGATAAGGCAACAAAAGTCACTCATCTGAAGTGATTAGCACAAAGATCCCTTAAAAATAAACAATTAATAAGATAAGGCTGAGTTTTATTTTTTCAGATATTTCAAACCACATCCCCTGAAACAATGACAAATGACATCTCCATCAAGCTCATGGTAATTGAAGCTCAGAGCTCATAAGTCATCGTCAAGAGGCCAATATGGCATCTCGCACCTGGCACATTTCCTTCTGAAGGGACAGCTGCAGGGCATCTGTCCTTCCCGTTTCAAAGGCAGGACACCCCTCATCTCTCAGAAATTATTTGAAAAGAGCTGTCCTAAATTCAGGGTTCAGGGACAATCATATGGCGCTAACATCATCTCACTCTGGAGAATCAGACTTACCAATTCCCAATTGTATTTCCTTGTTTTCCTAAAATGATTATTTGAAACCTTTCTTTGCCACCTTTACACTGTGCTCCTCAACATCTAGAGCTAAAAAGTAACTTGAGGAAAGTAATCAAAAGCTGTGTTGCTAATACTTATGTAATCATAGCATATATGCAGCTTACAACCCCCTCAAACTGTTTACTGCCCATAAAATTACATTTTTTAGTTTCATTTATCATTTGTGATCTATTCTGCATTTATCTGGCAACAGATGAGGAACCTTGTGATTGCCCAGACCCTACCATCACTTTCTTCATACACACACACACACACACACACACACACATACACACACACTCTTAAAATCACAGAAATCAGGCCAGGTATGGTGGCTTACACCTGTAATCCCATCATTTTGGGAGGCTGAGGCCAGTGAATCACTTACGGTTAAGAGTTCGAGACCAGCCTGGTCAACATGGTGAAACCCTGTTTCTACTAAAAATACAAAAATTAACCAGGCATGTAATCCCAGCTACT
Organism: Mandrillus leucophaeus; assembly: GCF_000951045.1. Classification (NCBI taxonomy): domain Eukaryota; kingdom Metazoa; phylum Chordata; class Mammalia; order Primates; family Cercopithecidae; genus Mandrillus; species Mandrillus leucophaeus. The sequence continues at coordinate 965,902 of NW_012103798.1, forward strand.
TGGGAGGCTGAAGCAGGAGAATTACTTGAACCTGGGAGGCAGAGGTTGGAGTGAGCCAAGATGGCACCACTGCACTTCAGTAGGTGACATAGCAAGACTCTGTCTCAAAAATGTAAAAATTAAAATTAAAATAAGACTGGGTGCGGTGGCTCACACCTGTAATCCCAGCACTTTGCATGGCCGAGGCAGGCAGATCACCTGAGGTCAGGAGTTCAAGACCAGCCTGGCCAACATGGTAAAACCTCAACTCTACAAAATTACACAAATTAGCCAGGCATGAGGGTGGGTGCCTGGGTGTCTGTAATCCCAGCTGCTCAGGAGGCTGAGGCAGGAGAATCAATTGAACCTGGTAGGCAGAGGTTGCAGTGAGCTGGGATCATGCCATTGCATTCCAGCCTGGGCGACAGAGTGAGACTCTATCTCAAAAATAAATAAATAAATAAAATTAAATAAAATCACAGAAATCAAAGATGCCTTATAGATAATTCAGTTTACACTGCTCACAAGGTCCTGGGAAATGTTTATATCTAGTTGATCATTATATTAGTTAGGGCCCTTAGTTGCAAGCAACAGAACTTCACCTCAAACTAGTATAAGCAAAAGGGAGAATAATCACTACAGAGATACAGGGTTACCTCAAGGAACCCAGGGACAGAAATATACCCAGGCACCAGAACCAGATGGAACTAGGGTTCAAGCCCTGACCGGAGCCTTGCTGCCTCTCTCCTCTACTCTAGCTGCTCAACTACACTTGGCTCTCTTTCCTTCTCAACCCACTTCCTTAACTTCCTCAGATGAATTCCAAACATTCCAAAGAATAGACTCACTGACCTAGTCTAGTTCAGATGCCCATCCTTGACAAAATTACCTACAGACCAGGAACCGGCCACACAGTGACTGCTTCTACGGCAACAATATAGTTAAGAGGAAAATTCATACAGAAAATGAATTTGGGACAAGATATTCCATATGAATACATACACATCCTCAATCTTAGTTGAGTTGTCTTTTCTGCTTCATCTCTCATCCCATTGTTTGCCAATTAATAATATAAATATATTTAGAATCTCATTGTGTAATGTATTTATTCATGATTATTATTTGTTGAGAGGTCTTTTATGTAGCTTAACAACTACATAATTTCATTTAATCTTCAAGATAGCTTGGGGGGAAAAAAGGTAATATTAGTTCCATTTTACAGATCCAAAAACCAAGTCTCAGACAAGCAGAGTGGATGAGAGCCCAAATCTAGTAACTAAGAATTGAAAAGGTGGAAGATGAGCATGAGCAGGTGAACGAGGAGTGTAGTGGTAGAGGGAAATGAATGAAGTCTCAACCCTAAGCTTGAAAAGAAGAAAAGTGCACGTGCAGATGAAACAGAAGTTCAAGACACCAAAACCCATTTACTCATATGAAAGAGAAACAGAGAACTGGGCTGATTTTAAGAACCTGAAGGCAAGGCCAGCTTATAGAATTTAAGAGTACTAGTCAAAGTTTCCAGGCCCCCCAATATCAAAGCAATTTTCAGTTATTCCACTGTTATTTATAATTGACTCCATGGCATGGAGGTCTACAGGTATATTTTAGAGAAAGTATATAATTATTACAGTCAAAATTAAAAGTTGAAAGTCAATTGGCTATGTATAACTTTGTATACATTTGGATCATAGAAGAATTAAGCAGGTTAACCCAAAAAGATGCATAAGCCATACACTGCTCACTTTTATGCCATCCTGGGGCACCTTGCCACTGCAGGCCACTTGTCTTGGAGATGCCTCTGCCTCCCCAACAGCAAAAGTTCTGTCACCACTAGAGGAGGTGAAACTGGGACCAGGCCCATGATGGACCAAAGGCCACTCCAGTCCCCGGATAACTATGTGCTTCTTGGTGACTGTCCCTGGGCATTCCAACAGAGCAAGAATTCCCAGCATCCATTAGGCAATTTACCAAAAGGGGCAGAGGGGAGATTAAGAATCCAGTTTAACCATGTTGCCCAATATCTCACTTATAGCAGCAACCTTGGAAGGTCGATATTTTCATTTTCATTTTCATTTTATAGATTAAGAAGTCTGAAGCTTAGAACAGTTAAATTACTTGGGCAAAGTCACCAAGGAAGCACACAGAGGCAGATCTGTCCAACTCCACGGCCATGGTCTGTCCACACTGCAGGCTCTCTCTGGGGTACTGTGTCTCCACCAGCAGGACAGCCCTGCCTCAGCCTCACCTGTTCCCACCCAGCCCGTCCTCAGCTGGGAGAGTGAAGGAGGGTCTTCTCAGGCCTCTTCCTTCCTGTTCTCAGTGGCAGAGAGCAAAATAGGAAGCAGAAGCAGAACACTCTAGAAAACTACTTTTTCTGAGGCCAACCCTCCACTCTCAGTCTTACATGAATCCTTCCTATGCCTAATGCTGCAAACAGAGGCCAGCCCCTCCCTTCGGACCCTACCTTTTGCCCTCATTTACAGTACTTTCTACTCCCCTTACTTCCTCTCTTCCCCCGTATCGCCCTCATCCCTTTTTCAGCCTGAGCCTGTTTCTCTGCCCCACCACACCTTACCCCAGCCTCCTCTGATGATGAAATGGAAGCGACCACAGATGAGGGGTACCAACTATAGTATTTCTGACTTACCATCTCACTCCCTCCACTTTAGTGTCTATGCCTTCCTACCCTTTATACTTTGTGATTGTCTCTCACGTATTTTGTCCTTTATTTTCTTTAATTTAGCTCTTTCCATCCTTTCCCCATTTTATTGCTCCAGTGACATGCTGTGATGATTCTGGGGTTTGCTCTCACCCTCCACTCCCCTATCCCTGTGTCCAAGGCAAACCCACCCAAACCCACACAGCCAACAGCACCGGATGGACTGTGCACACTTGGGCTGTCATTTACACTCTTTCTCAAGCCCAGGGTGCTGTCCCTACTCTTGCTGCAGCCTGACCCACATGAAGGCTGGTGCCTGCAATGTTCTGTGGGGATAAACAATGGTGACAAAAGAAAAAGTGGACCAGAGTACCTAAATATTTCTATATCCACATATAATTCGTGCTGTGCTGATTCTGGGGCTCACTCTCACCCTCCTCCACCCCCATCCCTGCATCCAAGGCAAACCCACCCAAATCCACACAGCCAACAGCATGAGATGGACTGTGCACACTCGGGTTGTCATTTACACTCTCTCCAGTCCATGGTGCTGTCCCCACCCTTGCCGCAGCCTGGCCCACATGAAGGCTGGTGCCTGCAATGCTCTGTGAGGATAAACAACAGTGACAAAAGAAAAAGCGGAACAGAGTACATAAATATTTATGTATCCAAATATAATCCAGAAACACATATATGTATTTTTTAAAATCAACTTTAAAAATTAAAGAACATGTTGAATATCATGAGACTTCTGTTTCTAAATGTTGATGTCTTCCATAAAGAAATGAAAAATATTAAAATTGCAATGCCACTAAGAGACCTATCTTGTTCCCTGAGAATTGTGGGCATTTTTATTCTTTCCCCCTCAAAAAATAAAAATAAAAATCTAGCAATTCTAATTCTCCAATAATTTCCTTTTTGAACAGGCTTCTCTTTTTATAAATTAATTCTATAGACACGTGGTTCTACTGTAATCAATGTCCAAGTAGAAAATAAGTACCATATTCAGAAGCAGCAGCAGTGTGGGATGGGACAGGGAATCTGACTCCCCAGTTGACTTCACACATAAAAGCTCTAGCTCAGTGCAGACTGCACAATGAAAGATCTCCCCATTTTAAGTAGAGTTGATACATGAAAAATTTGGATTTTCCAAGTAAACGAATTATTTGGTCACACTTCACTTTACAAAGGTTTCACCAAAAAAAAAAAAAAAGTTCTTTAAAAATCTGCTAATCTCAAGAAGTTAAAGCAGTACTCAATTTATCACATATTCATTTGCATACAACTTCTCTGAACTGAAACAGCTCCTGTAAAAGAAGCATACCTACGAGCAAAACATGAATTAAGAAACCCAAAGCTCTAATTCATATGAAAGAGAAAGATTTGTTAGCCGCTTGGAAACCTCACAAACAAAATCAGCCTTGTAGATAGTGGAATTTAAAGGGTGTTGATCAACATTCCCAGGCCTCAAATTATCCTTCACATCACCATTTATTTCACCATTATTTCTCTTTAGCCTAGAGACCTCTGGATATCTGCCCAATAAGCACATTCCTTAATTCCTTGGTTTCTACACTTCTTAATGTTTCAAACCTCTTTAAGATTCTGATTTAAAAACCCTCCTAAAATATTCCTACCCACCAGAAATACACCAAATTTTGTGAAATTTTTTGAAAGGTGGGTCAGTCCACCTGCCTTAAGCTAAGGTCATAGTAATCACTTAGCAGGGAACTGACAGCAAGCTGAGAACAAGTATCAAACAGAAGGCAGGCCCTAAATTCATGGCATCGAATAAGAGGAAAGAATTCAGTGAATCAACTCCTTCTTTACAATGCTACAGACTACCATCCCAAGTTGGAAGAACCCGTCCTGAAAGTTCTGAAAATTGTGATTTGGAGGTGAAGGTAGCAGGAGTCGAGAGCTGTCTTAGAAAAGCACTTAAACAACATTGAAGTGAGTGGAGATCAATGCCTTGAAAATCCTTTAGAACAAAATTCTGCCATCTTGTTACGATTTCTTAAATTATACATTCTCAGACAGTGAATATCCAAGATGTGGCCAGAGCTATTTAAAAACACTTCAGAGCATGTGAGCATAATTTCATACTACATTATAAGGAATTCTTACAAAATTACATGATTCATCTTCTGAACCCCAAGCCATTTTTAAACAGGAAAAGTGCTCTGAAACTGTAAACCCCAATTATTTGGCTTTCTTGTAACAAAGGCTTCTGAAATTAAGGATATGCTTTAAGACTACATTCATTGGCCAAAATAGATAGTTTGCAATTTAAACAAGAGGAGTTTTGTCTCAAATGGCTGACTTGGCTAAGCATAACATTATTTTCATCACTTTCTTCTTTACCCAGTGTTTTTCTGTCATAAGGACATTAATGTCTCCTAAATTTTCCTTCAGGTTTTCTTCCCAGGGAACCTACTGAAGAAATGTTAAGTCCCAAAAGCTATTCCTTGAAAATAAACTCCCCCCGCCCCCCCGGAGACGGAGTCTTGCTCTGTCGCCCAGGCTGGAGTGCAGTGGTGCGATCTTGGCTCCTTACAACCTCTGCCTCCCAGGTTCAAGCGATTCCCCTGCCTCAGCCTTCTGAGTAGCAGGCACTACAGGCGCACGCCGCCACCATACCTGGCTACTTTTTTGTATTTTAGTAGAGACAGGGTTTCACCATGTCGGCCAGGATGGTCTAGATCTCCTGACCTCTTGATCCGCCCACCTCGGTCTCCCAAACTGCTGAGACTACAGGCGTGAGCCACCGCGCCCCACCGAAAACAAACATTTTTATTAGCCAACAGGCTATTGGAAAGCTGGTCCAATTTTAGACTTCAAGTGTGTTATAAGGCAAAACTACTGTTATTCCTGCTTTAAGCTAAGATCAGGATGCAGCGTTCACCTGGGAAATATAGAAGCCCTCCTTAAGGAAATTAGCTCACCCCTCCCAGCCAGGGACTCACAATACATGGAGGAAGGAACTAAGTATCCAAGATGGACCACATGTGTCAGACAAGGGCAAAGGTATATTGTCCATTAATTCAGGAATATTCCAATGGAACTCGGACTGCCCCAGGGACTGCCATCCTGTTTGGCTGAGCTCTGCAGTTCCAGAGGCATAGCAGCCTCTGCTGGTGGCCCCCTGGCAGACTGGGCAGAGTGCTGTGGCCCCCAGTTGCTCCAGGCACTGCGGTTCTCCTGCGGGGGAGGGGCTCACTGCCTCTGTGTCACACTCTGCTGGATGGGTCCCTAAACAGTATGTCACCGAGCCCTAATTTGTCACAGAGCATAATGGCACAATTTTTACTTGCAGCTCTCTCTCCTCCAGGCTCAAACATGCTTCCAGGGGCTAAGCTATGGTTCAAGTCTCCTAACAGCCCTAGGGCTAGACTCAGTCTTTCTCTTTCCCTCTGACAAGTAAGGCTTTGATAGAAAAGGCCTTGCTCCCTAGGGATATTTCTCACACGATCTCCTTAGCCTCTGCAAATAGACAGGGCAACTCATTGCTGTGAATACAAGCAAGCCTCAGCTGAGGCCCTCACTACAGCAGGCGGCTACTCAAACATTCCCTTGGAGGTGATCTGACATTATCTATGAAATAAAAGCATCTTAATTAGAGCAAGAAACATGTCTCACGTGATAAAGAACAAAGAGATTTTGATTCAGGAGACAGAAGACCACCAGAGCAAGCAAACAGGGGAAGGCAAGGAGAATAGAAAAGGGAAAACCTAAGGAGGAAATATGGGGCAATGGGCTTGTGCTAGTATAGGGCTTCCCAGTGATAGAGCTGGCAAGGGGCAGAAGCAGTTTTTCATTCCTCGCAATGATACATAGATCACCACCAGTTAGACCGAGACCCAGCCTCCACTCCAAAACACTTTGTGTGAAGTGTGCATAAATGTTCTGTGACCTGCTTGTGACTGTAATCCAGGAAAGGAGAGGAGTAATGACAGGGTAAAGAAAATTCATTATGCTATTTACCCCCCTCAGGCTCAAAGCTCCGGCTATTGGATTTTGCTGATCATAACAGGCTGTTGTGTGCTGCTGGGGATGGCTGCAGCCTGCCAACATTTGGACATTTCTGTGGGTTTAATTATTCTCTAGTAATAACTTCTCCCTAATTCTATGAAGAACAGATGAGCAGCAATACTAGCCCAGGGTCCTGTGTACTGTGCAGGAGACAGATACAGCTTTTTGCAAACACGGTTTATGAATGTCATATCTACATTTTGATGTACTCACTATAAAGCTGCAATATCAATAATAACGGTCTTTCCATTACAGATATTTAAATAAATGCTTTCCATGTGAAGCAGGAGTAATTATTATCAATATTTGGGTGAACCAGAATGCTGGTGACAGCTCCAACAGCTGCATTCAGCCTTGGCTCAGTAACAAAACACAGAAAGCTCCCCAGTGAGAAACAAGGCCGGGTTTGATAAATTCCATTCAGCTCTTCAGTTACAGATTATTAAAAGACGAATTATAAAATTGGCACAATAATAGCCATGCACATTCTTTCTGGCCAGCATCATCCCCAGGGCTCTGATAATCACAGTGGAATCTTTAAATCAGAGGACAATTCAGGTCTAACTCAAACAGACAGTGTTTGTAATGCTGCCATGCACCATTAGTGCACGTACTTCCCTGAGCAATTGTTCGATTACTTACCACAGACAGCCACACGCAGTTGCTGATGGAACAAAGACAGCACGAGATGGCATAAGGGTGTGAGCATCACCTTTTTCTGGTCCACGGGACAGGACTCAGGAGATGGAGGCAGGCAGACAATGCTTTCAAACTTTTTAAGCAGAGGCCTTGGGCTGAGGGCAGTGTCCTTCATGCTTTCCACACCAGACGAAGGGTTTTGGCAGTATGTTCTCGTGGATTCTAGGTGGAATTCAGCAAAATATATGTAATCTATTAGGACGTTGAATATTTCCAGTCCAATACACTAAATATCTGATCCCTTTCAGATTGCCTGTATTAGAGTTCTCTGCAGAAATGAAACTAATCATATCTAGTTTTATATGTATATATATCATACATACATATAGAACATATACATATATGCTCATATATATCATATACATATATTTAGAAAGCAAAACAGGCCAAGTGTGGTGGCTCACGCCTGTAATCCCAGCACTTTGGGAGGCCGAGGCGGGCAGATCACGAAGTCAGGAGATCAAGACGACAATGAAACCCCATCTCTACTAAAAATATTAAAAATTAGACAGGCGCGGTGGCGGGCGCCTGCAGTCCCAGTTACTCGGGAGGCTGAAGCAGGAGAATGGCATGAACCCAGGAGGTGGAGCTTGCAGTGAGCCGAGATTGCGCCACTGCACTCCAGCCTGGGCGACAGAGCGAGACTCTGTCTCAAAAAACAAAACAAAACAAACGAACAAGCAAAAAGGTAAAGAGAGACACGTATATTTGTTTTAAGGAATTGTCTCATGAAATTCTGGGGGCTGGCCAGTCCAAAATCTGCAGAGCAGTCTGGTAGGCTAGCAATTCAATAAGAGTAGATGTTGTGGTCTAGAGTCTGAAATCTGCAGGCCAGGCCAGCAGTGAGGAGACTCAGGCAGGGTTTCTGTAGAAGAACAATATAAGGATAGGTTCTCTTACCATCAGCCCTAAAGTCCCAAAGTCTGGGCTGAGAAGTTGGACTGTGGTTTATTAGACTTATCTGTAATAACTGGCCTTCACCATTCAAAGAGAATTTCTGTCTGACCTCAGTTGTAACTATCCCAAGTTGAGAAGCTGTGGTCTGAAAAAGTTAACTGGAGAGGTTGACTGTACTTTTTATAGAGAGAGAAAAAAGTTACTACATCCTAGAAAAATCTCTCCTTTTTTCACCCAAAATGGTAAAAAGAACAAGAACAGACTTTTGAGAAATACACAAAAAAAATATTATAAGAGTATTTGCACTCAAATCCTTGTTTGTTGCTATCACTGAAGAATAAGGATAGTATCCTTCTTATTCTCCACTGTATCCTAGTTCCCAGCAGAATTTTTGGCACATAGTAAATGCTCAATAAATATTTATTAAAAGAATGGGCTCCACAGATTGAAGGCATGGATAACATTTTAGTATATTCATCCAAAATTTAGGAAAATGAAATTCATTCCATTTGTCAATTACAGTTTAAGGAGATTATCTAGCAGGAGGCAGCGTTCTTGAAATAAGATTCCAGACAGAAATCCATCTGTCAACTAATGATACAGATATTAAGAACTAAGAAGTCTCTAACAAAATTGCTAAGTCCAACCTCCTGCCTGTGTAGAGAAGCAGCTGAAGTGCTATTATCTGCTTACACTGTAGGACAAGAGTCCTTCATCTCCTTCTGTTCTCCACCTTCAGAATCGGTTAGGAAAGCAGATCTTCTCACCATGAAGCAAACAGGCCCTCATACTGTTTAGACAACAGGATGTCTTGCTGGTCAAATTCTTCCCCCCGCATTCAAAATGTTTCTAGACATATACACTATTTTCTTGATGCAAGTTCATAGTTCATGTAATGCAAATAGTGGAGTTAAAATAAACATAGTACAGTTTAAAACTCAATCACTTGAATAACCATTCTTTTTAGGTTCTTAATAATTAGACCAGAATTGAGCTGAGGCTTATATCTTTAACATCTATGGCAAAAGAAGCTGTTTAAGCAAATATCTACTATAAATAAGCACATGTATTATATTAAGATTATAACAGACCATATTAATCCTACTTGTGAGAACTAGATTTTTAAATATTTTTATAGTGATTAGTGGTTATTTGCACATAAAAGGATTTAGGCTTTTAAAAAATGAATCATGTATTTATTAAAGCATACGTAACTAAATTTCTTCATCAATGGTTTGTTGTATTCTTCTAATGTTGTTTCCTTTAATGATGTACTTAAAAAAGAAAAAAGAAAAAAAAAGCTGGCTGGGTGCAGTGGCTCACTCTGCAATACCAACACTTTCGGAGGCTGAGGCAGGCAGATCACGAAGTTAGGAGCTCAAGACCCTCCTGGCCAACATGGTGAAAGCCCATCTCTACTAAAACACAAAAATGTAGCCGGGCGTGATGGTGCGCGCCTGTAGTCCCAGCTACTCAGGAGGCTGAGGCAGGGGAATCACTTGAACCCCGGAGGCAGAGATTGCAGTAAGCCAAGATCGCGCCACTGCACACTGCACTCCAGCCTGGTGACACAGCAAGACTCTATCTCAAAAAAAAAAAAAAAAAAAAAAAAAAGCTAATGTAGTTAGTTTTAAAATATTCTATGATATTTCACTTTTGTAGTAGTTTAAGTTCATCTAAATTTGTGAGGTTTTGGAAATGTTGAAGAAAATGAACACAAACAATACCTCATAAATTAAAAATATGAGATCTAAAAAAAAAGTTGCCTCTCACCCAAAGAAATAAAAGAAAAATAGAGTGCTTTCTCTACCAAAACATACAACCCTTCACAAGCATCTATTCATGTCCTTGTCCTTTAATGTGACCAACACTTCAGGGTGGAAATAGTTGACTGAGTGACACAATGGAGAGAAGGCAAAATAAAGAAAGTGTTTGGGTTTTTTGCTTATTATCTGTATTCTGACATTTGTCTAGTTTGTCAGCTGTTCACTTTATGGGATTTAAATCCTAAATTACAAAATCATAGAAAAGAAAACATGAGCCAGACTACATCTCTGTCAGCAGGGACAGATGGGTTTCTATCTTGGTCTTAGATTCCCTGTAAAATATTTCCTATCATGTTATATAACACTTATTTTACATATACTTATTATACCTCTTCCCTGCACAAACTCAAACTTCTACTACACTTCCAAAAATGTTTTTCTTATTTGTAAGTTACACTGAAGACACCTGATCAGCCACCTCCAGAGTGACTCATTTCTAAATTCACACTCTCAGTAAGTGTTTATTATGTCACCTGCTATCTGCCAAGCACTGAAACATAGAAAGAAAATCAGGCAGCCCCCAGCGTAAGAAACTTACCTGTGAAGGAAACAGGCCTGTAACAAATCAAGTGAATGCCTCTTTATCAGGCATACCACAGAGGTGGGTACAAAGGAGGACCAGTCAGCTCTCTCCGGGCACTGAGGAAGGCCATCTGGAAAAAAATGACAGCGCATCTGGCTCTCTGAAAGATGAGGAGATACTCTCTGAAGGGGATAGGAGAGAAAGGCATTCCAGACAAGAATGGTCTCATGGAAGCAAGGGGAGGAGAAAACAGTGGGAAAATGATGAGTAGGTCATTATCATCAGCAAACAGTAGCAAGAGGAATGGGTAAATGCTGGAAAGGCAAACTAAAAACAAATCATGAAGGGTTTTTTATGCCCAGAATAATCCTGATTCTCATTGTTCAGGCCAATGGCTTTTAATAGAGAAAAACTGCTTAAGAAAGCTTCAATGAATAATCCTGATTCTCATTGTTCAGGCCAATGGCTTTTAATAGAGAAAAACTGCTTAAGAAAGCTTCAATCAATAGATAAAAACTATGCCCCTTCTTCCTAGAAAACATACATTTTATATAAAATGTCCTCCCCAAACACACTCTCAGGCCTTTAGCCTCTCCACTAGTCAAACACACTATCCTTTGTTACTTCACGTTCCTTGCATGTCCATCTGAAGCAGGATCCCCAAAGATCACGATCCCCATTCAAACCTTGAAACAGAAAATTGAATATGAGCTGGAGAGTCCCAAGAGATTGGCTTCATAGCTCAGACTCCACTTTTCCCTCTTCTCCAGTCCTCGACTTCCCAATGCAATCTGCTTTTCCCACATTTCCCTATTCATTCCTACAGCTATGACATGGAGAAGCCTTCAAATTTTGAAAGAACTTTTTCTTTGAAACCTGTTCTTCCTCCTTTCTTTCCAACTTTAGTTGGTAACAATCACTACCACCAATGTTTGTGGTGTGTTGCAGAGTGTGGTTGCTAACTGAAATATAACTAGTGGCCCATGACATTTTATCCAATTATCTCAGCCCATGATAGAAATTTAAACGGATACTTGTGTTCTCCTGAGGGAATAACAAATCCTTGACGTTCATATGTAAGTCAAGAGGTAGATATTCCCCATGGTTCTTACCCCTGCTCAGCCCTATGCTGCTTCAAACATCTCAAAGAAATCTCAAGAAAATGTGCTAGCTGAAGCCCTGAAGGCGGATAAGGCAAACTCATTCTTGGATTAAGTGTGGATATCTGTCAAAATAAACACTGCCCCTTTAGGGTAGGAAAAGTCCGTGTGCTACCAAGAGACTGGTTGGTCTTCTCAAGTGATAGTCTTTGTTTCTGGCAGTTGAACATGTGCTGTGGCAGTGTAGATCTGCTGTGGTAAGTGGGAGTTCTTAATGTTAAGCTCATGTGTAACCTCATCCCTATCACCGTGAGGGTTCTATTCACCAGACTTAGTCCTTAGTTCTTAAAAACTAATGTTCTTAGTGCTGAGGTTGAGAAGCCCTGGGCCAGAGCAATACACTTGTTTATATATGTCATTTAGTTTATATATATCGAGTGCTGTAAGTGCAGTAACGTCCCTGTCCCCATGAAGACTATACTGTTTAATGGGATTAATAATATTACCTATTTCAGAGGGTTATGAAGCTTATAGGAGTTATTAAATGTTAGTTACTTGGAACAGTACATAGCATACAGGAGGGCTCAATATAATTTAAGTTGTTCTTTTGAAGCAACTATGACAGCACCTATCACATAGTATATGCTCATTAAAATGCAATTGATATGACTATTAAACATAGATGAGTCAATATTAGTCAAAAGTTTGCTCCCTGAATACCATTCATTTCCTATGCCTGCTGTTTGTTCTCAACTTCCACTGAGGGCCTAGAGGTGTTCCATGGCTTCAGTCAGTTCACAGGGATAAGAAATCAGAAAGAAAAATCAACTCAAGATGGATTAAAGACTTAACTGTAAGACCTTAAACTATAAAAATACTAGAAGAAAACCTAGGGAAAATTCTTCCAGACATTGGTCTAGGCAAAGAATTAATGATTAAAGTCTCAGAAGCACAGGCAACAAAAATTAAAACACACAGTTGAGACTTACTTAAGTTAAAAAGTTTCTGCACAGCCAAAGAAATAATCAGCAGAGTGAGCAACCTGCAGAATGAGAGAAAATATTTGCAAATTCTGCATCCAACAGAAGACTAATATCCAGAATTTACAAAACTCAAACATCTCAACAAAAAACCTCACATATAATTCCATTTAAAATTGGGCAAAGGACATGAATAGATATTTTTCAAAAGAAGACATACATGTGGCCAACAGGCTTCTGAAAAAAAAAAAGCTCATCATTAATCATCAGAAAAATGCAAACTGAAACCACAATGAGATCTCTTACAACAGTCAGAATAGCTATTATTAAAAAGACAAAAAATAACAGAAGTTGGCAAAGATGTGGAGAAAACAAAATATACCATTAGTAGGAATGTAAATTAGTATAACTTCTATGGAAAACAGTATGGAGATTCATCAAAAAAACTAAAAATAGAACTACTATGCAATCCAGCAATCCCACTACTAGGTATCTACCCAAAGCAAAAGAAATCATTATATCAAAAAGATACCTGCACTCGTATGTCTATTGCAGCACTTTTCACAATAGCAAAGATATGGAATCAACCTTAAGTGCCATCAACAGATGATTGGGTAAAGAAAATGTGGTATATATACACAACGGAGTACTCTTCAGCCATAAAAAAGATCAAAATCATGTCTTTTGCTGTAATATGAATGCAACTGGGGGCCATTATCTGAAGTGAAGCAAGTCAGATGAAGAAAGACAAATAGCACATGTTCTCACTTGTAAGCAGAAGCTAAATGATGTGTATGCATGGATATAGAGTGTGGACTTAGGACAATGGAGACTCAGAAGGGTGAGGGAGTAGGAAGGGAGATAATGAGAAATTACTTGATGGGTACAACGTACATTATTTGGGTGATGGATACCCTAAAAGCCCTGACTTTACCACTGCGCAATCTACACATGAAACAAAATTCTTCTTGCACCCCATAAATGTATACAAATAAAAAATTAATAAATTAATAAACCTTAAAAAAATCAGGAGGTCTAGTCAGGACCCTGTTTTTGCTGAACAAGGAATGCTTTCCTAATAATCTCAAACAGAAGCAAACACAGGAAGATAAAGCTACACCAGGGAAAACATTACTTGCAAAAGACAGCCTAACCCCATCTCAGACCTGAATTCCAAATTAATGATACTCCTCCAGATTGCTCAGTGGAAAAAAGGGGTAACAAAAGCTAAATCATTTTGCTCCTTTGTACAAACTTCCACCAAAAGTACAAATGCCAGCCATCATTTTGTACCAGGCATTAGTCAGATGATTTTTGTTTACGCATTCTTTTTGAGGATTTGTTTTGCTTTGCCAGCACAGCTATCCTTGGCTCATGACCAAGAGAGCCCTGAACATTTCATTCTGTGAACTCTTATTGATTCAAGGGCAAGGCTGACTAGAAAGGCAAATCATGCAGCCCAAAGAACAGAAGCTTTGACTCCACACAGAAAATCCAGATAACTCTCTAAATAGTTGTCTCCTAGATGGCTTGCTAGAGAATTTTAGAAGGATGAGTTTCAAACTAGAATTCAAACTAAAGAGTTTTGATTTCTATCCCCACTTCTAGGGCATTTAAAAAAAAATAGTGCTTCTGGCAGATTTTCAACAAAGCTTATGATAAAATCTTAATGTTTTCATTTTAAAATCCAAGAATGAAATTGTGTCCCGGTATAAAAATCTGTCCCTATTTTCTTCTCTTAATTCTAAAAAGCTTTTCATCACATGTGAAATTAAAACATTTACTCTCATTACCTTTGCAATATAACTTTAATTTGTAAATGTTAGACTTCTAATCTCTGTCACCAGAAAAATTATCCAAAATTAGTCTTTACTGTTTTCTTTAAAAAAAAAAAAAAAAAAAAAAAAAGCACTTTTTTTTTTACAACTCAATCCACCTTTCCTTGAAGGCCTCCAGGTTAACAAGGCCATTATCCCAGACCAAGTCCCCTTAAGGGATTCAATCAGAGCACTTACATACTTTTTAATGCTTTGGATTCTTTTCCAGAATTGCAAATGTTAGTGATAGACTGCTACCCTAGAACTAGCAGAGTGATTTTCATAGATATACATATGAGAGCAGAGTTTAAATGGACGCTCACTTATCAAAATTTTTGAAGACTTGCTTCTTTGACAAATGGCACATACCCTTTAGACTGGTACCAACCTTCTAGCCTTCCACTGCTGTAAAACACACTATCAGGAATCACTTGAATGCAGACTGTCATAGAAATTCCCATGCATTATTTGTTTATAACAATACAAAAAAACATGATGTAGAACTTTTGATAGTCCACCTTTCTTTTTATGAGAAGTGTCAGAAAAATAATACACTGAGCAAAAACTTGGTTATTAGTAACCTAGCTGGGTGGACTCAAGACTGAACGTTTTAGCAAGTTTCATGTTTTTTTCCTATTTGATGTCATGTAGAACTAAGGGTTTTTTCCTTTTTTGGAGAACCCAGAAAAATTGTTGTAATACAAATGATCGAGAAAATTTCATCATAGTTTTCTTATAGGTGGTTTATTTCAGTTATGTTTTCTAAGCTCATTTCATTTTAATATTTCATTTTATTTTGATATTTAATTACTTTACATTTATTTAGTTGATTTAGTTATGTTTTCTAAGATACAGTAAAGTTACATATGCTATGTGTGACTTGAAAAGAGAATATTATCTGTCTCCTCAGTCCTTATGTTACTTTCTACATAGCTCTGTTACAGTATACATAGTGTGATATTTGTCTGCATTATTTCCCACTAGACTCTGAGCTCCAGGAGGACAGATAACAAGCCTCAGCCATCTCCAGTTTTCCTAGGACCTAGCTCTTAGTTGGTATTCAGATATTTATTGCATAAAAGATAATCATGTAATTCATTTCCTTTGTTACTTAAGCCAAACAAAGACTAGAGTTGAAAAACTTATAAGTAAGTTAAATATATATTTCTTGTCTAGTAACAACGTGAATAAAAACAATCTCAGGAAAATATTTAGACCAGCTCTTGACAACCAGGATTCCTCAAAAGAATTAAAGCCTACAAAGAATGATTTGAGTAACTGTTTTCTCAATTATCTCAGGGCTGATACATTCTATATGCACAGACGAGAAATTAATTCCTTATATACAATAGGTGCCTTGGGATGTTAGGGCTTAGTAGATCCAGAATGCTGGTTAAGAAGGGCTGATATTGATTGTGCAAATCTAAACCATAAATATGAAAATGACTTAAATCAGTTTTCATTCGGATCTTAGGAAGGATAGTATCACATATTGATTAGGCCAATCCATTAATGAGCTGGTCAAATATTTAATGATTAGTCTGGTGTCTAACAGCCTAGGTAATCTAGAAAGTAGAGGCTGAGACAAAAATTTAAGGTGCCAACACTATCTGGGGGAGATGTAAGCTCAGGGCAGCAAGAGAAAGAAAAGAAAATGAGTTAAGGCACAGTTGCATTGCAGTATGGTACACTTTGCTACCCCCTCTCTTCCACCGCCACCATCCCCATGACCAAGAAAGAGATCCAGCAGGTCACTCAACAGGCATGTGTGCATGGTACATGGGACTTCTCGAGAAGTGCTGTGCAGAGGAACTGCATTTCAGAGTAGTCTGTGGAAGAAAGAATGAAGAAGTCTATCTGCCCAGCTCTCTGTCAGCTCCCATTTCCTAATGGTCAAGGCTCACCCTGTGGGGAGTGAACACCCACTCCCTTCTTGGTTGCACCATCAGCTCCTCAGGAGTCTCAAGACTCCAGATCCTACTCCTGGAAAGCAGTGTTTTATCCAAGTCCAAAAATGAAGGGGCGATGAGGAGGGTGGGACACCAAGCTAGAGAGAAGGAAAGTGGCAGTGATGGGAATCTAAGATGCCACACGATGCCTGTGCTCTGGAGCAGCTCCATTAAACCTTATTCAGAGTGAAGAGCTTAGAATCCACTTTCTGCTTGAAGACCAGCGGTTGCTAAGACATATACAGAGGAGAATTCTATTTAATAAGGAAGGACCCTTCCAAGACTCCCTGCCTGGCTTTGCATCTTCTAGGGAAATGGCTCTGGTCCAAGACACACACTCTCCTTTTACATTATCTTGGAGAGCTCTGGGCACTAGTCCAAGCTACTATTTTACCACGTCTCCCAAAAGCTAAATTGCTGTTTCTGGGTATAGATGGAAGAGAGCACTTCAATGGATTGTTTAGCTTGGTTTGTTTTCAACAAATCTTATCCAGCTTACTATTTGCACAGCCATTAAGGTAATTCGTGTCAAGATCTAGCACTGTCATCCTTTCACCTGTATTTAGTCTCTTGGCTAACTCATCTACTATTGTCAATTATTACAGCTAGCCCTATCCTAAATAGATGAAGTAAGCCAGGTGAGAGTTAGTATGACCTGTCTCTTAAAATGAGTAGATGACCACAACTCTTGAATTATCTCCTGTAATCTGTTCTTTTACAATAAAATTGAACATCTAAAAACTAGAGGCTGCACAAATGTTCAGGGAAATTCACTTTTCTAACATCATAAACTACATTCAACAAGTCTTTCCAGGCTTTTGTCCACTCTGGCAATCATTGCATATATTATTCATCTACCTATTCTGTAGAGCAAATCCACCTGAGACTCCTGCCACACATTTGAAAGGTTAAATGTTGACATTCATCTTCCCAAGACAAATCTTCCACCTAGACGCATGCATACTTGATGAGATGTTGGTAGAGATCACCAAGCATACCGAATTTTGCCAAGGGTTACAAGTGTTTGGGATCTACCAGCTATTCTCCTTAATCTCCTGTTATAATGTTAACAATCCTTAGAGCAATTATCCGCCTTGGAAAATTTTGATAAAGAAAATACTTAAGTGTATCAAGTCCATTAGTCAAGAAAAGTTTAAGAACATTTAGTGTTTTCTGGTTAAAGCTAAATAAAATGGAGTTATGCCACAAACTAAGGCCTTGAGGAAAAGACTGTTGAATCCCTTGTGTAACAGAGTAACTTCATCTCTGAGTTCTCACTCAGTGAAGCCATTTTTTTGGCATCAGGTTCTGCTTTTGATCCATTAGCCTTCATCCATTTGAAGGGCTCATGACATCATCTGTGCAGGCTCGCAGTACTGAAGGTTGCATTTTGTAGAACACTCAGCCATGTCGAGTCATTTATCAAAAGCAGCTGGCCTCCCTCTACACCCTGATTTAGTCTGAACTGTGCCTAAGAGTTCTGCAATCTCTATGAAGACTGACTTATTAAATTTCTGTTGAAATCTCTGCTGGGATGAATGATTGATAGCCAATGCTTTCCCCCTTGACCCATTTTTTCCAGTAGCCCCACCTTCTACAACAGTAACTCTTTCCATTCAGCTCTGCTATACCCAAAAGTTTGTGTCCATCTTAACGGAACAAAAAGTATTGTGATGAGACAAACACAAAATACGGCCTTCTGTGCAAACTGCAACTTTGGTCTTAGGCAAGTTACAGTCTAATGGACTACAGTAGAACTTATAGAAGTCCAGCTGAAATAAACCAATACAGTCATACTGATTGTCAAAATATTGAAATACTTTTATACTTTTTTTTTTGGAGATAGAATCTCACTTTGTTGCCCAGGCTGGAGTGCAATGGTATGATCTCAACTCACTCCAACCTGTGCCTCCTGGACTCAAGCGATCCTCCTGCCTGAGCCTCCCGAGTAGCTGGGACTATAGGCATGCGCCAGCACGCCTGGCTAATTTTTGTGTTTTTTTTGTAGAGATGGGGTTTCACCATGTTGCTCAGGCAAGTCACAAATTCCTGAGCTCAAGTGATCCTCCCACCTCAACCTCCCAAAGTGCTGGGATTACAGGTATGAGCCACCATGCCCAGTCTATACTTCTTAATAAATATAAAAATTCCTCTTAGCAGCTAAGCTCCACATTCACCTCAGTTGTTATTCTTACTTATCCTCCCCAGATCAATATTAACAAACACATTTACTTTCTTATATCATATCTCTTCCTCAGAAAGGCAACACTCTGCGACTTACCTATCACAATCAACTGTGATGCCAGCCAACCAAAAGTGGCTGGGATTTTTTTGACATCTATCAAGGTCTGCTGCAGCTCATGATCTGTCGAAAGCCAGTTTGGTGCTGGCTAAGTCTTGGAAAGGGCTGTTCTAGCCATATACAACCCAAGCAGTGGGCTTGCAAGAGTTTCATTTCAGAGCTCAGATCACCAGGATTATAAAAGAAGGCCCAGGCTGCGTCGTGCAATGGATAATGCATTGGGCTTGTAAAGGAAGGCCCAGATGAAGCCAAACTTAGCAAGGAAGTTGAAACCTAGAGGAGGATAAAAAAGCATGAAAATGTGGGTTCCCCTCTTAGAGCCTAGACTGAGACAATTAATCCACACCCTTAAACTGAAAGTGATCAGGCAAAGCCAAGCTGACCTCAGATGGAGCATACCTCAAAAAAACAAGTAATTCTCCAACCTCATTTTTCTTCAGTATTCACAAGTGTCCCTATGACTGAGGACTAGTCCCTCTCCAATGAGCAAGGAATAACATTTTCTAATTTGCCATATTTCTTTTCTCCAGAGAAAATTTAATCACAATAGGCAATGTGTCTTCAGGTTATATAATACTATGACATATGAGATTTCTATCCAATAAACTGTCAGAAGCAACAGGATCCTACATCTAGAAAACCCCGTAGTCTCAGCCCCAAACTCCTTAAGCTGATAAACAACTTCAGCAAAGTCTCAGGATACAAAATCAATGTGCAAAAATCACCTATACACCAACAACAGTCAAGCCGAGAGCCAAATCGGGAATGTACTCCCATTCACAATTGCCACAAAAAGAACAAAACACCTAGGTATACAGCTAACTAGGGCGGTGAAAGATCTCCACAAGGAGAACTACAAAATACTGCTCAAGGAAATCAGAAATGGCACAAACAAATGGAAAAACATTCCATGCACATGGATAGGAAGAATCAATATTGTTAAAATGGCCATACTGCCCAAAGCAATTTATAGATTCAATGCTATTCCTTTTAAGCTACCATTCAGATTCTTCACAGAACTAAAATAAAAAATAACAAAAAAAAAACTTTTAAAATTCATATGGAACCAAAAAATAGTCTGAATAGCCAAGGCTAAGCTAAATGAACAAAGCTGGAGGTATCACACTACTCAACTTCAAACTATACAACAGGGCTATAGTAACCAAAACAGCATGGTACTGATACAAAAACAGGCATATAGACCAATGGAACAGAATAGAAAACTGATATGGTTGGCTCTGTGTCCCCACCCAAATCGCATCTCAAATTGTAATCCCCATGTGTCAGAGGAGGGGCCTGGTGGGAGGTAACAGGATCGTGGGGATGGATACCCCCTTGCTGTTCTCATGATAGTGAGTGCTTATATATCTGATGGTTTAAAGGTGTGGCACTTCTCCTTTCACTCTCTCTCCTGCTGCCATGTAAGATGTGCCTTGCTTCCCCTTCACCTTCTGCCATGATTGTAAGTTTCCTGGTGCCTCCCCAGCCATGCAGAACTGTGAGTCAATTAAACCTCTTTTCTTTATAAATTACCCAATCTCAGGTATATCTTTATAGCAATATGAGAATGAACTAATAAGAACTCAGAACTAAGACCACACACCCACAACTATCTGATCTTTGACAAACCTGACAAAAACAAGCAATGGGGAAAGGATTCCATATTCAATAAATGGTGCTAGAATAACTGGTTAGCCATATGCAGAAGATTGAAACTGGACCCCTTCCTTACACCACATATAAAATTCAACTCAAGATGAATTAAAGACTTAAATGTAAAACCAAAAACTATAAAAACCCTAAAAGACAACCTAGGCAATGCCATCCAGGACATAGGCATGGTCAAAGTTTTCGTAATGAAAATGCCAAAAGCAATTGCAACAAAAGCAAAAGTTGACAAATGAGATCTAAGTAAATTAAAGAGCTTCTGTACAGCAAAAGAAACTATCGACAGAGTAAACAGACAACCTACAGAATGGGAGAAAATTTTTGCAAACTATGCATCTGACGAAGGTCTAATATCAAGCATCTATAAGGAACTTAAACAAATTTACAAGAAGAAACAAACAAATAACCCCATTAAAAAGTGGGCAAAGAATATAAACATACACTTTTCAGAAGACATACATGCAGCCACAAACATATGAAAAAAAAAAAACCTCAACATCACTATTCATTAGAGAAATGCAAATCAAAAACCACAATGAGATACTATCTCACACCAGTCAGAATGGCTATTACTAAAAAGTCAAAAAACAACAGATGCTGGAGAGGTTGTGGAGAAAAAGGAATGCTTTTACACTGTTGGTGGAAGTGTAAATTAGTTCAACCATTGTGGAAGACAGTGTGGTGATACCTCAAGGTCCTAAAGACAGAAATATCATTCCACCCAGCAATCCCATTACTGGGTATGTACCCAAAGAAATATAAATATTTTATTATAAAGACACATTCACATGTATGTTCATTGCAGCACTATTCACACTAGCAAAGACATAGAATCAACCTAAATGCCTATCAATGATAGGCTAGATAAAGAAAATATGGTACATATATACCATGGAATATTTAAAAAAGAACAAAATCATGTCCTTTAGGGACATGGATGGAGCTGGAGGCCATTATCCTTAGCAAACTAATGCGGGAAAAGAAAACCCAATACCACATGTTCTCACTTATAAGTGAGAGCTAAATGATGAGAACTCATGCACATATATAGGGGGACAACAACACACTGGGGCCTGTTGGATGGTGGAGGGCGGGAGGAGGGAGAGGATCAGAAAAAATAACTCGTGGGTACTAGGCTTAATACATGGGTGACGAAATAATCTGTACAACAGACTCCCATGACACAAGTTTACCTATATAACAGACCTGTATATGCATCCCTGAACTTGAAAGTTTTAAGTACAAAAAATTAAAAAATAAAATAAACTGTCATGAGGTCATAAAATGTTTGACAGGTCCTTGCTCATATAGAGTTTGGAGCACTCTACATGGAATAGCATTTTGCACTGCTTCAAAATTTACTTTATTTCCCCTATTGAGTAATCCCAGGGGATATTTCACAAGAATTATATGGCCTAAGGCTGCTGTAACTTTGAAATGTATCATCTATTTTTTTATCCAGCAAAATAAATTATCAGTTGAAAATTATACCCATTAAACTAAATTATTTGCAAATTCTGTTCCCCTGAAACACTCATTGAATCTATCACATAATTTCTGCTCACAAAGGACATGAAACAATCAATTTTCTAAACTTTTTTCTTCCTTCTCTTTTATATAACATTTCAATTTTTAATTCAAATTTTTTATTTCAATTTATATTTCACTAAATGAATCAAGAACCCCATGGGTAAAAGGTATATTTAAATACATATAACAATGACATAAATGTTTCCACAGCTTGATTCTCCCTAGTCCTTTCTATTCTCTCCCATTTATCCCTAAACAATAATTCCTTCACAAATATATCAATTTAATACGGGAGAGTTGACAATTTCTAAAACAGAGGTATCAGTGAATGTGGACAAACCAATAACTATTTCAAAAGAAAAACGCCACACGGGTAAGTCAGAATCAAAATGAGCACCCATATTCCCTAATCTACCTTTAAAAAGTGAAGAAGTGATCTGAGTCTCTAAGTTACCTTTCTAGTTGGAGCAAGAATAATATTCCCGTGGCAATGTCTTAGGCGTCAACCATTTCAGCATCAATTCGTTCATTAGTCTAAAATTCATTATATGCCTACTATTTATGCACCAATGAGGATTCAGTCTTAAAATGGAGGTAACTGAACCTTATTACCTTATGAAGATAAAGTTCGTGAGGATTAGATGAGATGATTCGTATAAAGTACTTAGTACAGTGTCTGGCACAGAAGAAGCACTAAATGAAAGCTAACAATGGATATCACTGTTGACAACAATAGTGGCCACTGGTACTACAAAGATAAATACTACTTTTATTAACCTCAGGTTGCTGAAGATCTAGCAGGGCACATAGATGTGTGGCTATAACAGGAGTATACAGTGGCACAATAAATACAGTAACATTGCCTCCTGGATTTCTCAGAGTAACCCAGATTTCAAATATTCTGCCCCATTGACAGACCTTGAGTTTAATTCATGTCTGATTATCTTATGTATGAAATGTGGTTTCTAGGGCACGGTGGCTCACGCCTGTAATCCCAGCACTTTTGGGAGGCCGAGGCGGGCGGATCACCTGAGGTCAGGAGTTCGAGACCAGCCTCGCCAACATGGCGAAACCCTGCCTCTAGTAAAAATATAAAAATTAGCTGGGCATGGTGGCACGTGCCTATAAACCCAGCTTCTTGGGAAGCTGAGGCAGAATTGCTTGAACCCAGGAGGTGGAGGCTGCAGTGAGCCAAGATCGTGTCATTGCAAGGCAGGCAGATCACCTGAGGTCGGGAGTTCGAGATCAGCCTGAACAACATGGAGAAACCCATCTCTACTAAAAATACAAAATTAGCTGGGCATGGTGGTGCATGCCTGTAATCCCAGCTACTCAGGAGGCTGAGGCAGGAGAATTGCTTGAACCCGGGAGGTGGAGGTTGTGGTGAGCTGAGATCACACCATTGCACTCCAGCCTGGGCAACAAAAGCGAAACTCCATACTAAAAATAAGAAAAAGAAAAAGAAAAAGAAATATGGTTTCTACAGCTATAATAAAATCACAACTGAAACAATATAGCATTGAAGAAGCATTAGAAACTCTTACTTTTAATTAATGTACAGTTTTGTTAAAGAACCTTATGCACATGGAACCATTAAAAAGCAAGATAAAACAGCATATAATCAGGCTGAAATGCTTAGATCGGATAATAAGTGTTAAAATGCTATTAAGAATTCAGAGTGGTTACTTTTTGAAGAAACTGAATCTTGCATGCAAGCTTAAATTGGGTCGGGATTTCATAACAAGAGATGAAGTAACAGGGGGAGGCTGAGCATCATTGTATTTGATGAGGACAGTCAAGGTACAGGTCCGACTTCAGATTCTAAAATTGCTTCCTCGAAGATGAAAAAGCAAACGTGTTGAGAATAGTAGGAGAAGACAACTCTACTATAAATACAGTGGCCAGGAACAATGCTTCAGATATCACACTTCTTCAAGCAGCTGGAGAAAAGGAATTTACTTGTCCCTGGACAGCTTAGTGGAAGCTGGAGGTATAAAAATGTTTTATTTAGCTGCAAATCCCCTTGCATGTATTTAGTACTTTTAGCTTTGCAAAGTCCTTGCTGTATGGTCTCACTTGAGTCTCCCTTGCTGCAGCCAGTGACCAACTATGAAGCAAGATCCCCTTCCAGCCCTCAGTTGTGTGTACAGTGCAGTTTTCACAGTTCTAAAACACTGGCTAAGTAATCCACATCTCTACTTTGTCGAATAAGAAAGCACCATTAATGGAATTGGGCCCCTAAGAAATGAAAAGTCAGCCTCGGTTTGGGAAAGACATTTGGCTAATGTTACATAATCACTTATTAATTTCTTATTTCCTTCCTAAATTTTGGATCTGATTTGAGATTATTTGGAAGCTAAGTAAGAGCTCCCACATCATGGATTTCTTCATGTAATAAGTGGTAGAGTCGGGCACGGTGGCTCAAGCCTGTAATCCCAGCACTTTGGGAGGCCGAGACGGGCAGATCATGAGGTCAGGAGATCAAGACCATCCTGGCTAACCCGGTGAAACCCCGTCTCTACTAAAAAATACAAAAAACTAGCCAGGCGAGGTGGCGGGCGTCTGTAGTCCCAGCTACTCGGGAGGCTGAGACAGGAGAATGGTGTAAACCTGGGAGGCGGAGCTTGCAGTGAGCCGAGATCCGCCACCGCACTCCAGCCCGGGTGACAGAGCGAGACTCCGTCTCAAAAAAAAAAAATGAGTGGTAGATATGTAACTGTGTTCTAGAAGAATTCAGAGTAAAAGAACAGCAAAGCATTAGAGGTTTTTTCAAATTGTCCAATAATGTAATATAGTAAGGGTTGTCTTTTGATTATGGAAATATATGTACTGTAATATGTGCAACTTTCCGGAAACATGCCTTCCCACTCCCGCGTGTTAAAGAAGTAGAATGTGCCCCCTCTACCAGGGCTATGAGATGTTTGGAATTGATGCATGTCAAGCGGATTGATAGTATCCCTAATTGCTCTTTAGCATTTTAGTCTGTTGTAGCTATTCTTGGCAAACAAAGAAGTCTGGCTTTAAGTGGAGTTTACAGCACCCTACAGACCCAACCTAGCTCTTCATAACCATCAGACTGTGCCTTTTCCCATCTGGCAGAGAATAATGACTTCGATTTAAGAACATCTTGGTTCTGTTTGCTCCAAATACATTTACAGTTAAGCCATTGACTCTTTTTGTAAGTTTTTTCAACTTTCTCATCCCTACTTTTCAAAGAAGTAACAAATATGTATAGGTTAAGCAGCTTGCCTCCCATCAGCTGGGGAACCAAGATTTGACTGAAGTAGTCATTGTTGGGAGCCACAGGAAAAAGCATCTAGAATTTAGGTGAATTTAGAGAATAAAGTTAAGAAGAATCAATAAACAGTGGAGTTTAAATAGCTACAGAAGCAGATAACTCCATGAAATAGCTTACAAGGATATTGTTCCTGAAACTGGAGAAATTGGTGAATATCCTGAGGAAGATGACTGAAATGAAACTGACAGAAAAGAAAACTCACTGAAACATAGCTGGCATTGGCCAAGGATTGTTTTAGAAAAAGGTTTTCTTTTCTTTTTTTTTATTTTTAAGACGGAGTCTTGTTCTGTCGCCCAGGCTGTAGGGCAGTGATGCGATCTCGGCTCACTGCAAGCTCTGCCTCCCAGGTTCAAGCCATTCTCCTGCCTCAGCCTCCAGAGTAGCTGGGACTACAGGTGCCCACCACCACGCCCAGCTAATTTTTTGTATTTTTTGTAGAGACACCCAGCTAATTTTTTGTATTTTTAGTACAGACAGGGTTTCACTGTGTTAGCCAGGATGGTCTTGATCTCCTGACCTCGTGATCTGCCCGCCTTGGCCTCCCAAAGTGCTGGGATTACAGGTGTGAGCCACCGCGCCTGGTCTAGAAAAAGATTTTCAAAGGCAATGTATTAGCGAGGATTTCTTCATGTTTATCCAGCATCTTGAAGGAGAAATAACTCTAACACACAAAAACAGCCCTCAGAAATACCTACTGTCATTGCTATCATTCTATGTTGACAAAGGCATATCTGGGCCTTTAACTTAGGTAGCTGCATGAAGGTACTTGCCAGAAAAAATACCCCTGCAACTACGTATGACTGCAAAGAATCATTCTAATAGGCTTTTTTTTTTTTTTGGTACCAAAATAGGAATTCTGGTTTGCACATCAATGCCTTGTAAGTTTCATTAGTAAAACCTGGTCTCCTATGGGTTAATCATCTCTGTGTAATTAACTAAATTAAGTTTCTGAAACTATGAAGTGAAGACCACAGCTCACCATATGGGATGCCCTCTCCAAGGTACTGACTCCCCTGGGGTCCTGCCCACAGCTGCTGGACAACCTCACTCTGGACCTGTCTGTACCTGTGACATCCTCCATTCAGTGGTCTAGATCAGTGCTTCTCAAGCTTAGGGTGCTTTCAAATCACCTGGGGATCCTTCTAATATGTAAACCTCTACATACACTCAACAAGCCAAGCAGATGCATTATTTTTGCTGCCCGGAATCTAAAATCTTTCAGTTTTCTTATCCATGACGTAAGAGGTTTGAAGAGCTCTCAGTGGTGAACAAGTTTGCTCTCTTGAACCATTTTTGAAGGATTGGTCATGACTGTGTTAGTGTTGTGCTGGGAAGGAGTCTGAAGTTGTCTCAGGAAAAAACAATTGATCAGTAATGCCTGCCATGTGTTTAGCATAGCAGACGTGTCATGTATTAAAAATCCCACATAGATAATCTCCAAACTTCCTAACTTTCCATGATTCTTGGAATTCATAGTACTATTTTAGACATCATGGGAAAGAGAGAAATGTCTTTGCATAATGAAAACAAGCCATCTAGTATCCCAATATTTAACATATGTGAGTGTGTTTGTGTATGTGTGTAACAGGAACAGTTGTTAAGCCCAGACTTTTGAGTTCATATTTTCTCTAGAGAAGTTCCAAAAATAACACATGCCTCTGGCTTGCTGGCCTCTGTCACTGTGGTACTACAGCTGTGTCTGTGTGGTCAGGAGTAAAAGGAATATGTCTATCACATTGCCAGAATTTCTACGTGCTCTTATGAAATAATTAGTTAAATTTTAATGAGACATGGAGGAGATCCAGATAAGCCATGAGGAAGTTGTAAAAAAACAGGGAGAATTTCCTCTTTTTTTAACTTTCCTTGTTCTTGTTATTATTTAATTTAATATATATTAATATCTAGTGGAAGCAAATCACATAAATGTCTAATGTTAAGATATACCCATTTGATGAACTGTTACAGAGCCATTAAAATTATCAAGGAAAAACCTGTAGTAACAATGTGAAATATTTATGTTGTAAGGTAGAAGGAAAATGGAACATGAAAATGTTCACAACTATTAAAATATACCCATCAGAAGGGGGAAGATGGAGCAAAAAAGGCTCAAAATATTAATTGCTATTTTTGAAGAAAAAGTCCACAGGTACAATGTTTATTAATTTTTTAAGTTTGTCACAATAAGCATATATCTATACAGCTTTTACAAAAGGAAATAAATTACAAAGAAAACTTACTATGTTTGGTTTAAATGAATATTTCCCTTGTTAGTTATAGAAGTAATTTAACAATATTAAGGCAAACTGGGAGTGTGGATTCACCTATAATCTCATTACTTGGCAACTTGACAATTTTAGTTTATTGTCATAAATATATTTTGAAGTTTGAATAAAAAAGGAGAAAAGTGTCTGTGGCTGAACTTTTAGTTTGTAAAACTCAAAAGAAGCTAGAAATGTCTGTAATTTTAAAAGGAGTTATACATTAATTCAAAACCCACATCTACATAAGCTCAGGAGGACTCCAAAATATGCCACCTTCTGATTGGTAATGGATTGATGCAAAGGATTCAGACTCGAGTTATTCTATAAATGATTTTATGTCTTTCAGTTTTAAGCTGAGGCATGGAATAAAAAGCCAGCTTTTTCCATATGTGAAAAGACATCAAGATAACAATAATATAAATAACAATCATCTAGAATTTTTCCACCTACAAAGCACTTTTAGCTGACTTATTCTTAGCAACCCTTGGAGGTAGGTATAATTATGCCTACTTTACAGATTAAGATACTGAGGCTCAGCGACATTAACTGTCTTGCCCAAGATTACACAGTTAAAATGAGATACAAATTTGAATTCCCAAGGATTTTCACTACTGCCACTTGTAGAAGTTTGAATGTTTTGATGAAAACTCTACCCTCCCTTTCAGAAAGAGAAACTCTACCCTCCCTCTTAGAAAGAGAAAGATCCTGTCATCAACAGATCCTGGTTAAAGCTTTTAGCACAGTTATTCTCAGAGGAGCACAGAAGTTGATGAGAATCATTTGTAGGGGCTTTTTCAAATGTACACTAACACCACCCTGAGGCTCTCTTATACCTTCCTAAAGGCACTGTGTCCCCTACGCCCAGTGAGAATTGTGCCCCATTGTGTACTGGCATTACGGATGTGCAATGTCACTGTTTTCTTCCATTCACCTGTGCTAAGGCAGAAGATGGATTGAAAACTATGTGCCATAGTTCTGTTCTTCTGTTTTGGCAGAAGAAAAGCTCTAGGGAATGTAAAGCCTGCTGTGACTGAGAGTTATAAAGGTCCTAGAGCTCTAGACAGCCTGGACATGTCAAGAAAGATTCCAAAATTAGGTTGTTTCTCTTAAAGAAAGGTCAGAATTCACCAGAGTGAGACTCAGGGTATGCATTCTTCTCCATTTGTGCACCACCCCACGTGCATTCTCTGTTCCTCCATGGCAGCCTAGGTTCTCAGGGAACTGATGCTTACAGATAGTATTATCTAAGTTTTTTGTTTGTTTGTTTGTTTGTTTGTTTTTGAGATGGAGTTTCACTCTTGTTGCCCAGGCTGGAGTGCAGTGGTGAGATCTCAGCTTGCTGCAATCTCTGCCTCCCAGGTTCAAGAGATTCTTTTGCCTCAGCCTCTCAAGTAGCTGGGATTACAGGCATGTGTCACCATGCCTGGCTAATTTTGTATTTTTAGTAGAGATGGGGTTTCACCATGTTGGTCAGGCTGCTCTTGAACTCCTGACTTCAGGTGATCCACCCTCCTTGGCTTCCCAAAGTGCTGGAATTACAGGCGTGAGCACCCGGCAGTATTCTCTACGTTCTTAGGCTCAGATGCCCTGGATGGTTCAGCCAATGGAAGGCAACAGCAGGAGAGGTGAGGGTATTTCTCTGCTACTCACTCGCTACTCAGCTTCATGGTTCACAATCCGGCAGTGGCACCATCCCTCTCTGACTGTAGCTCCTGATGTAGTTGCAGTTGGCTCCCCTTCTACAGCCCCAATTTGTAATGGGCCTTAATAACAACACTCTTCCTTCCCCTCCACTTTTCAATGTTGCTGGTCTCGGGGTGTGCTTCAACATTCCTTGCTGGTCCTTTTAACCCTGCCACAGCTCTGTAAATCGTCCCTTTACGAAAATTCCTATTATATCTAGTTATTCATATTTCTTTCAATCCTGCTCAAAAATCCCTTTAAATGCTATGCTACTGTGATTAGTTGACATTACTGCATGGATATCTTACTACAGGATATGTTGATATTTTGTTAATATGTAATCTAACTTAAATAATCCCTAAGGCTCCATGTGGTTCAGCCTTAGCTGCGAGTCACAGTCAAAGGAAACATAAATCTGGCTTCATAAACTTTGGACCATATTGTAGATATTTTCTATAGGTTTTTTAACTAGGCCATCCAGGAGTTTTATACAGGATATCAAACAGAAAATTTCCCAGAAATTATCTTTAGGCTCCAGTACTTAGTTCTGAAATTCTGCACATAGTATAATTGCTAAAATTTCTCCTACTGTCTCTCATTTTGGAGGGTGCCTCACCACAATTCTATTCATTTCTCCACTTGTCTGTGAGCACCTTTCCTCGCTTCCCAGCCAGGTGTGACCACCAGGACTTACCCACGCTCTGGCCACCTGGTTGGAGAACTCACTCTGTAACCCCGTGTTACCCCATCCTTTCTCAGTCCTATGAGAAAGAAGCATGTAGCCTTCTGGGAATTCCTCTGATGACTTTTCACAAATAAATTTCATGAAAAATTTCAGATGAATAAAATTCTTCCCTTCATGTTGGTGAGAACATTTTATATACTAAAGTTATCCCTGCCTAAGGGGAAAAGACTTGCCCTTTATACCTCAAGCCTGTAGCCTAAACAACACTGAGCCACCCAAATACAAAATATACTTACTACCCAGGAGAAAGTGAATAGTTTTCCTTAGGGAGTGGAGCCTGAAGCTGAAGACAGAGAAAAAAAATCACACCAGTGGAAAAACCCACTGATGAACATCATCATAGTCAGTGTTTATTTACTTTCGATAATAGTTTGTTCATAAGAAAAAAATCAAAATGTTTTATTCCTCTTTCTAGAAAGGAAAAGCAGACATAAACATTTTTTTGAAGGGACTGAAAATATCTCACTAAATAAAGAAAATATGGCAAGCCTGTGACCAAATCTATGATGAAAGAGCAAAAAGACTATCAAAATTGGCTGGGCGCGGTGGTTCTCGCCTGTAATCCCAGCACTTTGGGAGACCGAGACGGGCGAATCACAAGGTCAGGAGATCAAGACCATCCTGGCTAACCTGGTGAAACGCTGTCTCTACTAAAAAATACAAAAAACTAGCCGGGCGAGGTGGCGGGCACCTATAGTCCCAGCTACTCGGGAGGCTGAGGCAGGAGAATGGCATGAACCTGGAAGGTGGAGCTTGCAGTGAGCTGAGATCGCACCTCTGCACTCCAGCCTGGGTGACAGAGCGAGACTCTGTCTCAAAACAAACAAAAAAAAAGAATATCAAAATCATACAGGGTTTTTTTCTATAGGAAATCCAGATTGCGAGTCATTAAATCCTACATATTTACCTCAAAAATTCAGTTTTGTTACACAGAATTTGGAATAATTATACAAAATTATAGGTACATTTTGGGCAAGAATAATCTCATCAATTTTCAATGTCACTGCCACAACATAAAGCAAAAGTAGAGAAAAATTCGAGAATTGCACATACTTTGTCTCAAGTTTTAAGTTCCCCATCTAATTTACATAAGATGCCTTAACATTCTTTGTCAAGGGCAAACTCAACAACCACCAGAGTGGAGGCACAGATGGGAACAGCAGGCCAGAGAGGCCACGCATTTGGCCAGCCAGCCTGCCCTGGGAAGCACTGACCAAGAAGAAAAAAATGCGCCCTTTTTCTTGTAAGTCAACATAAATTCTGGGACATATTTCTTCATCTACTCACTGACATGTAGAGAATGTATCTGAGAAAAGATGGGTAATGAAGTTAGAGATCTGTATGGTGGCAATCCTGAATAATTCACAGGAAATTTACCTTATGGGCAAGCAGTTGGACCAAGAGGTGGCCTCCAGGAGACTCACTGCACTAAGAA
Source organism: Mandrillus leucophaeus (assembly GCF_000951045.1). NCBI lineage: Eukaryota > Metazoa > Chordata > Mammalia > Primates > Cercopithecidae > Mandrillus > Mandrillus leucophaeus. The sequence goes on from NW_012103798.1 coordinate 997,285, forward strand.
TTTCCAGCAAACAGAACAACGCACAGATGAGGCCATCAATGTCCCACATATTAAACTACTGCAAATATTTCTCAGGTAGAACAACTCTATAAAAGGGAACCCCTGCTCTTTCTAATCTCCCAAGAAGTTCGGGGAAATCCTAATACAGATGATGGAGCAGTGGTGGATGAGGTAAAGAAAATATGGTACATATACACCATGGAATACTACTTAGCCATAAAAAAAGAACAAAATCATGTTCTTTGCAGCAACATGGATACAGCTGAAGGCCATTATCCCAAGCAAATAAATGCAGGAACAGGAAACCAAATACCATGTTTTCACTTAAAAGTAGGAGCTAAACATTGGGTACTCATGGACATAAAGATGGGAACAAAAGACACTGGGGCCTAACTGAGGGTGGAGGTTTGGGGGAGGATGAGGGTTGGAAAACTACCTCTCAGGTGCTATGCTCACTACCTGTGAGAGGGATCATTCACACCCCAAACCCCAGCGACACATAATTAACCCATGTAAACCAAGGTAAACATGTACCTCCTGAACCTAAAGTCAAAATTGAAGGAAAAAAATAGTGATGGGGACAGGAAGAATACAGAGTCAAAAATAAGAACTTCGGACAGACTACAGGAGGGGTCTTCATTACAAATGGCATTTGTCTTCCCACTGGGAATTCCAGGAAACCGCAGAGGTGGAACAAGGCTGAGGTGTCCTCTAAAGGGGCCTTTGAATGGCTCTCCAACTAGAACATCACACCTGCAGGAAAGCCCAGTGGGAGGGAGGGAGAGTAGAATGAGAGGTTACAGCCTGGGCTCTGACCTCAGAAAGTCTCATGCATACATCCCAGCTCCCTGGTTTCAGTTGTCTCATCTGAAAAATGGGGTCGTTGTGAGGAATAAATGAAATAATTCATATAAAGTACTTAGCACAGTGCCTGGCTTATAATAAGCACTCAACAAAATGGTGGCTTTGGTATCATAACCCACACATTCACTCACTCACTCACACCTTTTCTCTCTCTCCTTTTTATATTTATGAGCTGCTCTCCAGAAACCCTCCTTGGCTCATAGAGTTTTTTGCTAAAAGAATCCTGCCCTTTCCTCTCTGGAACTAGTTTACTATTGATGTTGGCTACACAAGCAATGATTTGACACCACCCCCTTCTCCACTAAACCATCTCCCCCCACCTCACATGACAAGCCAAAGTCAGACACAGCTGGAAAACTAGGTAGAATGTAAAAATCCATGAAGTCAGCTGTTTTCAATTAAAAATATAATACAATAATCTACCCATTACCTCTTTTGTAGGGAGCAACGAACTGAAGGAGAAAATTGCACGTGAAAATATTACAAAATGCGACAATAAGAATGAACTGCTATGCTCCACTTTTAAGAAAAAAAAAGAGGTGGGGGAACATATACCCCAACCATCGGAATTGTGGCACAACCGAACATGCATTAGCTGGAATGGAATTCTGAGATGCCAGTGCAAGACTTGTTTGGAAAGCTGAGCACCAATCTGCAAATCAGGACCAGCTGGAAGATTCAATTTAAAACAGATCTGGCCATGGAAAGGGAAAATCTTAAGCTGCCTCAAAACTGGCTCCATCAGCCTGGCCGTGGACTTGCAGAAAACACAGGATGGACTTCTCTGTTTCAGTCTTTTTTACTTTTTCTTACTGGGTTCTTTGTCGGGGACTAGGTATCAGAGCTCAGCACAATATATGGAGCCTCTGGTCCTAGTTATTTCACCTTTTTACTTAGTTAAGCACAAACTCTAAGTGGTACCACTTTGGTAGGAGCTCAACTTTGGCATCGGACTAATGTGGCTATGCTGTGTGACCTTAGTGGCTTATTTCACTTCTCGTTCTAGGTTTTCTCGTCTCTTAGCATAGGATTGTTGTTAAGATTAAATGATTTAATGCACATAAAATAGCTCTTGGCACCTAGAAAGCACTCAATAAATGTTAGCTGTGATTATTTCAATTCCTTGCTCTTATTGGTCTCATGATTTCGAAGTTTGTTTTTGCTTTTGTTTTAAGTTATTAGAGAATAGAAAAAAAATACAACGTTTGAAAGCTGGCCTCATCCCAAACTTCAAGCCCTCGAATCTGAACACTGGCGCCTCACACTTAAAGACCACTAGTTTCTAATTAATGACAGACCAAATGCCTCCACAAAACCAGTATTTGCACTACAAAGGCCATGGTTCTTAGGGAATGAAAAGTTTCCTCCCTGTGTTCTCAAGAGTCCTGGCCAAGATTGTTTCAGAGAATTCTCCTTGCCCTCTGAACTTGAGGATGTTTTTAGACATCGTTCTGTTCTAAAGCTTAAGGATGTGTTTTTCTTCATACTCTAACGCAAAGGATAAAAATGTAGTTATAGCCAAATTACAATTACAAGCGACCAGTAGAAATTCAAGGATGTTCTCACAGCCAAATTGCTTCATTTTCACTTCTTGTTTTCTGATGAAAAATTATCAGTGCTCTTGGGATTTATGGAAGCAGTCAGCAAAATGTGTTATAAACACCTTCTTCAAAGAAGCCCCCAAGAGACTGCAAAATTTCTCTCTCTGATAATCCTCTGTATGCCAGTTCTGAACAATCTTGGAGCCACTCTGACACAGAAATGATTTCCCATCCTCCCAGAAGCCCAGATGGTGAGCTAGGATGGAGATGCGCCTAGAATGTTTCACATGGAGTCTGTGTCAATTATTTTGAGGCTCTGTATAAATGCAACTACTGCTTTGATAAGCTTATACAAGGCCCTGGGGTGATGGGAAGGACACAAAATGACCAAAATGTGACCCTCATCTTCAAGAAACTTACACTCCAATGTGAAAGAAATAATCCTCTCTTCCTGTGCAACCATTTTTAAAAATCACTGAACATGCAAATTTGCCTTATGCTCGTTCTCCCACAAGCATCCTCGTTTCCTCTGAATCTTATTTTCTACTTATGAACTCTTCTTCCCTTGGCCCCCATCTCATGCTTTTTGGTCCTTACTGTCTATGTGGTATTGAAAATACAGATTTTTACTCCTCTCTGGTTCAGGCTTTACCAAGGTTCTAGAAGTGTCAGTGTTGTGGAGGGTGGGGGGTGGAAGGGAGGTGTGGTATTTGCATAAGGGGCAGAATTGTTCGTTAAGGAATAGATAGACCACTGAGCTCCCCTCCAGAAACTCTTTACTCTTCATGAGACTAGAGTTGTCTCCAGTCTCAAGCCTGAGCCGGTCAGTTCAGACTTCCCCACCAACCTACGTATCTACCCAAGCCTCTGAATTCTCAAGGTGGTCTAGAAGATTTTAGAGCAATCAGTATAGCTTCATAATATCTGGGTATTTGAGAAAAGCTAATGAGGATATTCCCAGGTACCTCCAAACTCTGTTAGGAGCTCTTCTTGAGGCTTTGTCTACCTGTGTGCCTTGGGAAAGATGCAAGTGGGCTGAGATAAGAACAGGAGGAAAGAGAGGAGAGAAGTAGGAAAGACTCTGCAGCCAGCTCGGGGGCCTCAGGATTCTCCAAAGAGACTCCAGCAGAGAAGAGATGCACAGAGATGGTGGGAAGGGAAGAGAGGCCACACCCACAGCTATCTCAGAGCCTGAAGCTCAGCCATGACCTCCCTTTGCCAAGTAGAGGGATGCTCTAATCACCGAATCCTGCCAACCACTTTATCCAGCCTACATTGCCCAATATTATGCTCAAATGAACCAACCCTATCTCCTGTGCTGTGCATGGCCCTGACTGGTGATGCTTTCCTGACAAAATATCTCTTTTTCCTCTCATAGGAATTCATGAGGATCTTTGTGGATTCACTGAGAATCCAAAAAGATCCAGAAACAATGCTCCAAACCAGGGATCCTCTAGATAAGAAGGCTATTGTAATGGTCCAGATAAGAAATGATGTTGTCTTGGACTAGGATAATGGTGGGAGACATGCACAGTCTAAGGATCTAAGGATGAACATTAGGACATGCAATTGGATTGGAAACAAAGAATAAAGGAAAGGAAGGCATCGAGAATTGGCTGTCAGGGTTCTGCAATTTGGCAAGTGGGTGAGGGGCACAGCCGTTGACTAATGTGAAGAATGAGGAAGGAAGAGGTAAGACATTAAAACTGCAAAACCTATTAGGCATCCAAGTGGTCATGTCAAGTTGATAGTTGGATATGTAGGTACAGATCTCAGGATCTTTTCCCAAATCTATCTTCCAAATTATTACTCAAACACTTGAAAGTGGAGGAATGTCAGGGGCTGAGGATCATGCTCCCTGAGAATGAGAACTATAATGAAACATCAGCATGTCCACAGTGAAGCATCTGTGACCTTTACCTACTCTTTAATTCATTTTTTATTCATTATTTTAATAAATATGCACTCTATGTCAGTATTCTACTAGTTACCAGGGGGAAAGTATTACGTAAAAGAGACATAGCATCCGCTGTCACAGAACTTAGATCTAGTGGAATAAAACAGGATTAAATGGGTTTTTTTTAAGGTAAAATAAAACAGAAGGTCTAGGTCTGAAGTCAGACAGACCCAGAATCAAACCCTAATTCAGCCACTCATTAACTGTGAAACTTTGACAATTTCCTTAACCTTTCTGCACCTTTGTTTCTTCATCTGTAAACTGGAGGTAATAAGTTCTACTTTGCAGCTGTGAGAATTAAATGGAATCACTGCAGTGGTATATAGTATTTAGCATAGTGGTTAGTGCCTAGTAAGCACATGATGGATGTTAGCTAGTATTGCAGGTGCTATGGAAATCATGGGAGGGCTCTTGCTAGAAAGAGCATTTGTAAGGACCTCAAGCAGGAAAGAGCTGAGCGAGCCTAGGAATGCAGCTATGGTAGAAAGGTTAGGCTGTGCATTAAGTACAATGGAAAACCATTGATGAGATTTGTATAGGTGCTGCACTGTCCTCTGCATGCCCTTCCTGTCGGCACTCCTCATCCTCACCCGCGCTCGCATACCAAGCCTCCCCCTACTCGTGCTCAATACATGCAGGGATAGGCCTTTCTCCCAGACAGTTCCTTTCCAATCTGTGAAAACTCTGCACTTCCAGGAGTGATGACAGGACGTGAAGGAGGTGAAAACAGGAGCTGGAAACATCTGCTTTGTTAAATGGACTATTGTCTTCTCATAATTCCCCTTCAACATCAACCGCTCAGGAGGTGAATTTGCAGTGAATAATAAGTGTGGGAAGAAAGAATTCAAGACCATCTTTGCTCCAGGGCAGCCCTTTTTCTCTGGCTTCTGCAAATCTTGTTCCCCTAGTTCCAAAGCTTGGCCAAGAGCTGAGCTGCCACACCCTACAAGGCAGAGAGGTCCAGGCTCCTGGAGCTAAAGGCAACACCTCTGGGATGTCTTCTTTTCCCACTGCCTGGGACGTGACCATTTCAAGATCATCCTTCACTCCCTCTCTTCCTTTTCCCATTGCTCCTCTGACGTCAGCAGAGGCTCTGGCAGTGGTCTGTATCTCAGCCCTCAACCAAGTCAAGTCACAGAAGCCATGGTCATTCTAAAGAGAGCTCTCTGTGGAGGAGTAGCCGTGGGGGATGGAAGGCAGGGTCTGGCTTATGTGAGTCAAGCTGCAGTGATTGATATAGCAGTGCTGGTCTCCACTCTGCAGGCAGCTTGGCCCCATTTCTAACACTTGGAAGAGGGATGGGTTTCAGAAAAGAAAGCTTGCATAGCGAAAACACAAGACACATCTGACTTGGTAAGAAAATGTATAATTCCAAGCCATACAAGAAATCATGCAGACAAAAGTTTAGCTGCTTGGGGCACACAGTAAGAAAAACATTGAAGGACAATTGGAAAAATATGCATGGCGCTTTTCATTATTTTGGATTTTTAACCCCCAGACAATAACGGAAGGCTTGTTTCCGTGATTTCAGTTTTACATTACTGCCTATTGGATGCTGTGTGTCAAGACATTATAAATGAGAAAGAACATTTCTGTAAGATCATCATTGTTTAATGGAAAACTCCAGTAAATTTGGGAGAAAAATACGTGTTAAACCTCAGAATGACAGAAGGATCATTTTCAAGTGATGGATCCCTGACGCTCAGTTCCTAGAACAAGGATATCATTGATGCTTTAAACATAAAATCTCATTTGGGACAAACATTTTCAAAAGACTTTCAAACGAAAAGAAGAGGTTTTTTGGTCATTCCTAAGTCTGTTGCTAAATAAATGCAAGAGTGGACCTCTATTGCAACAATATAAATAAATATTCACTTTATTTATTCTTCAAGTTTCCTGGAAATGATGGGATCTACACACAATGAGAAAATAAATTAATGGAACAATGTGATGACAGAAGTCTTGGCATTCAGACTCTGTGTATAGGGAGGAAGGAATGTTGCAGGCACCATCAAAGAGCTCCTGTGACTTGAGGAACCAAGGTCTTCACTGTGCTGGGAAAAGACAATGACTGGATGCTAGGGGAAGCATGAGGATGACAGTAAGACATCCCTTCAGCCAGCGGGGAATAAGGACTATCCTACGATCACACCCTCTCTGGGCTCATACTCCCTGTGTACAGATGGGATCGAAGGTTGGGGCACACGCCCATGGCAGGAGTATGATATCCAGTGGCACAGGGGATTGTTTTTGGGTGACATGAGAATTATATTTCTGTCCCATTCACTTTGGACAATTTTCAGAGATTTCAAGAGGGTGTGCTCTCTGGCATAATGTAGACAAACAACTTCTAGTAGTGAGATATATTTTCCCATTTATTTTCCATTTAGAGTCCACAGGCAGTCAGTTACCCACTCATCCTGCCATCGCCTAACAAAACCACAGTGTCTCCCCTACTCTACTTGTCGACCCAGGTAACTTCACACGGCTGGGGAAACAGGCACAACCTCAGGGACAGGGCCCTTCACAAGTTCCCAAGTGAGGCGTTGGCTCCGCATCATGCTCCATTTCCATTGTTGATTTATTCTGCCACTTTTCTAAGCAACTATTTCATTCCTTTTCATCTCTTTTCACATCTCCAACACTCCCCATCCTCATTCTTAGCCTCTGACTTTGTTTCTCAGTTCATCAAGATAATAGAAGCAATCAAAAGAGGGTTTGCACCCACACCCACCACTTGGTGAACCTCCTTGTCTGTATCTGTGCCCGCAGACTACCTTCTCTCTTGCTGCACTAAGCTACCCACGTCCTGGCAAATGCCAAAGCTTCCACTTACGCACAGAATCCTGCTCCCTCTCCTCTACTCAAAGGACATAACTTCTACAGTTATATCATCTTCCTCCTACTTAAGCCATTATTTCTGCTCTACCTGATCATTTCCACTATCATACGAACACTCAGTTACACCCCACATCTTTTTCTTTAAAAGCTTCCCTTGACCCCACATTCCCTTCCAGCTCCACCTCCCAGTTCCTTTTTACAGCAAAACTACCACAAAGACTTGCACATGTTTGTTATTTCTACTCCCTTCAATTATTTCTTGAACTCGCTCCAATTTGGCTTTCAATTCCACACACCACCTAGATTGCTTACGACAAGGTTTCCAATGAATTTCTATTGCCAAAACCAACGCTCATTTCTCTTTTTTTTTTTTTTTTTTGAGACAGAGTCTCGCTCTATCGCCTAGGCTGGAGTGCAGTGGCCGGATCTCAGCTCACTGCAAGCTCCGCCTCCCGGGTTTACACCATTCTCCTGCCTCAGCCTCCTGAGTAGCTGGGACTACAGGCGCCTGCCACCTCGCCTGGCTAGTTTTTTGTATTTTTTAGTAGAGACGGGGTTTCACCGTGTTTGCCAGGATGGTCTCGATCTCCTGACCTCGTGATCTGCCCATCTCGGCCTCCCAAACCAATGTTCATTTCTAAGGCTTTGTCTAACTGAACTTATCAGAAACATTTGACCTAACTGATCCTTTTTTTTTTATTAAAACATTTTCTTATTTCCAAGAAGACCACAGTGGTCACTCTTTCTCAGTCTCTTCTGGCCTCTAAATATTGGAGAGCTTCAGACTTCATCCTTAGAACTCATATCTTCTCTATCTACACTCACTCTCTGGGTGATTGCATTTAGTAATCTGGCTTGAAATATTATCTATATGCTGAACACTCCTAAATTTATTTCTGCAATCCCAACATCTAAATGCCAAGTTCATATTTTCAACCACTTACTCAGCACCTTATATGTCAAAATAAAACTCTTATTTTTCCACTCAAATCTGATCCTCCTTCATTTGTCCCCATGACACTAAATGGCTTTTCCATTTAACCAGTTGCTAAAGCCAAAATCACTGGAGTCGTCCTCACTTTCTCTCACATTCGCATTTAACCCATCACCAAATTCCATTAACTTTCTTCTAAATAGGTTCAGAATTTGACCACTTCTTAGCACATCCCCCATTAGCGTCCTATTACAAGCTATCATCCTCCTTCCCCTTGACAACTGCACTGGCCTCCTAACTGGTCTCCCTTCTATACTTGCCCCACCCTCTACAGTCTATGCACACAGCAGAGTGACATTGTTCAATTATAATTAGGAGCACAGTGGCTCCTAATTCCAGCACTTTAGGAGGCCAAGTGGGGTAGATCACTTGAGGTCAGGAGTCCAAGACCAGTCTGGCCAACATGGTGAAACCCTGTCTCTACTAAAATACAAAAATTAGCCAGGCATGGTGGCGTGCATCTGTAATTCCAGCTACTTGGGAGGCTAAGGTAGGAGATTTGCTTGAACCCAGGAGGTGGAGGCTACAGTGAGCTGAGATCGTACCACTGCACTCCAGCCTGGGTGACAGAGCAAGACTCTGTCTGAAAAAAATGTAAAAAGTCAGATCATGTCATTTATCTGCTCAGACCCTTTTGGTGCTTCCTGTCTCAGAGTAAAATCCAAAGTCCTTCCTTGGCCTGCAACGCTCTTTCTTCAAATATCCTCCTGGCTCACTCCCTCAACTCCTTGAGACCGCTACCTAAATACCACTTTACCTATATCAAACAGCGCCTACCCCCACCATTGCGCTGTATCCCTTTTCTTGCTTTACTCTCTGTTGTAGCACATACCAGCATCTAATTTGTACTGATTTGTTCATAGAACATCTCTTTCCTCTCACTAGCTTACAGACACCATGAGCAGGGACTTGATCTGTTTTTTTTATAGCTATACCCATGGTACATAAAACAGTACTCAGCACATAATAAGCACTCAACTTAAGTGTTTGTTGACTAAACAAAAAAAGAATGAGGCCATTAGTATGAAATATTAAGAACTCCCCTCTCCCAAGATGAAAAAGACAAATAAGAACATCCATTGTGCTATCATGGGTGGGTGTTCTATCAGTGGCATCTTCAATGGTCAGCTCACTATGTAAAATGTGAAGAAAGACATCAGTTTGCAAGATACCAGCGCCGCTCTCCCAAACTTCCCCTGCCTTGAACCCAAAGGAAACATTTAAAGAAGGCTGAGGTTTCTGCAGTTCTTTGTGAAGACAGCCGCGCCTGAAAAAGACTATTTTGTGACTATTTTGGAGACCCTACAGTACCTCCAGCTGGCAGCCTGGAAAGCATTTGTTACATTAGAGTGATAAGTGGTGTGTGTGTTTATACAGACCAATAAACAATTCCATAATAATGTACTAAATGACCACAATTTGAGGTACTCCACAAAGTCCATTAACCGGCTCAGTCATTGTGAGCCTCTCTAGAGGTAGCTCAGATTCCACAGGGTGACTAGGGGTCAAAGGTTCCTTGGCTTCCGGGGCCAGAGTCTTAACCCAAAAGGCTACTTCTGCCTCCTTCTGGGAGAGATGAACCAGGAGGCAAATTCAATATACCTTAAAAAAGCTATAAGCCAACCAAACCACAACCTAGGATTAAATCAACAAAACAACAGAAATAGGGAGGGGGACACGGCTGCCTTACAAACTCTATGGCATAAAGCTGAACCTAACTAGCACACTGGGGCCTTATGGCACTGGATCTACTTGACAAAGGAAGTCTGCAGACAAAGCTGGAACAGGCCCATTTAATCCTAAGTGACCTCAGTTAGAAAAGAAAAGGGAGGCACTAACATGACATTCATGGGCTCAGGATCTAGCGATGACTATTAAACATGCTTAGCATACACTCGTTATCACACAGCATGCTTCTCAGACTACAAATCAAAACGAAAGCCTTTTTTAGTTTAGAGACAACACCTCCCTCATCCAAGAATGTCAAATGTATTGATATGCAATGTTTAGTATATGAGGAACTTTTCTATTCTGGTAAGATCAAACAAATAGCTATTTTCTGAACACAGATGTGGTCAGTTAATGTTCTTCTAATAATCCATTTCCGAATTCTCTAAAAATTTTTCATATATATATATACATATATATTTTTTT
>NW_012103798.1:1008540-1024528 GCF_000951045.1 Mandrillus leucophaeus
GCCCAGGTACTGTTCCCAAAACACTTCTCAATGTCTGGTTCCCAGGGAACCCTACCTAAGAGATGGAGTAACCATGATTTTCTAGGCACTGGCTAACTTCTAGAGTACAAAATGAGTAAAACAAAGTCCCGCCTCGTGTAACTTGCAGGCCAAAACACCAGAACAACACTTGCTGTAGAAAACCGGAAGAAGGAGCAAGGAACAGCATTTGACCTAGATGCCTCCCCAGGAGCAGTGAGGCTTGGACTCTTTCTGGAGGGATGAGTCCAACTGATGGGAAAGGTGGAGAGCAGGCCAAGTGTTCCGACAGATGCGGCAGCATTTGTCAAGCCCAGAAGGCAGGAAAGAGCCTGACTTGTTTCAAGTTACAGTAAATCTGTGACTAAAGCCCAGAGTAAGGTAAGCAGGAGATAGAAAGTGTCATGATTGAAATTGGGAAAACAGGATGGGGGTATGTTACTAAGGAACAATATACAACCTAAAAGTGTGGATTCTGCTGTCAGACTGCCTGGGTTTGAATACAAATTTCACAATGTACCACCTATGTGACCGTAGGTAAATTGCAAAACCTCTCTGAGGCTCAGTTTCCTCATTTAAACACGAGTCTAAAGCTACAACCTACCTCATAGATATTGCTGTGGAAATTAAACGAGACAATATTTAAAAAGTGGTTAAGGCAGAACTGGGCTCAGAGTGGAATCCAAAAACGTCGTTAACTACTATGAGCTTTCTCTTATAGGTGAGGGGGATTATAAAACAATCATAAACAGACTTGTGCCTTTAAAAGATCGCTCTGATGAGGTGTTTCTCCTTTCAGAAGAAAGGGCAGAGCTGCAGCGATAAATTTACGTAGATATGAGACTTGAAGCCAAGAGACTGGGATTTGAGCAGAGGTGGTACATACAGAGGAAGAAAAGGTCCTATTTAAGGGGCAGCCCACTCAGCAGCAAGCAAGGAGAGAAATCAGGACGGACTAGGGAAGCCGAGGAGCCCCACAAGTAGGATTAAAGTCCTATTATGACTATTTCAGAATAGAAAGAAATCTCCAAGAGCTAAGTCAATGGTATACCAAGTGCTGCCGCAAAACGTGCTATGCCAACAATCCTAAAAATTGATACGCTTGCTGGCTTCATTCATTCAAAGACTACATCCCCAAGACTCTATTTTTATCGAACTCTATTCCTGAAAACACATCCTTCATTCACTTCCTAAAATATACTCCCCCCAGAAAAGTGTTATAACCGAAATTCCCATAGTAGCCTAGTAATAATGGGCAGTGATCATAATAATTTCAAAAAATAAATATTTAACTCAGCCTCAGGAACATTTAAGGTAAGTATCCATAGGCTCCAACCTACTGCTATAAAATGAAAATTAAAACCTGAAGCCAAGTCAGAAATATTATATGTTATTATTATATTATTTAAGACAAAAGAAAACATATATAAACAATTATCAAAGATAAAGCTTTATTAAAGCCCTAAGGAGATACCACTATACATCAACCCAGAATAGCTAAAACTAAAAAGACTGACTACACCAAATGTTGATAAAGATATGGAACAACCAGAACTCCCATACATTTGTTGGTGAAATGTAAAATGTTCAAATCACTTTGTAACAGAAAGTCTAACAAAAAATGTCTGTGTAGACTTAATTTTATAATACTCTGCAAGTTAGCAATTCCAAATCCAGACATGTATACAAAAGAAATGAAAACATATGTCTGTAACATGACTTGAACAAGAATATTCACAGCAACTTTTTTTTAATAAGAGCCAACAACTGGAAACAGTACAGGTCCAGAAATGGAAGAATGGATGAATGTACTGTGGAACTTCTGTACAGTGGAATACTATTCAGAAGGAACAAACTATTGATACAGAAAACTTCAGGGATGAACCTCAAAAGCATTAGGCTGAGGGAAAGAGACCTTACCCAAACAGGGCACAATGTGTGATCCTATTTATGTGAAACTCTAGGACAGGCAAACCTGATCTATGGAGGAAAATAATCTCTACTTCTAAAGAAGTAGAGATGGATATTCACTAGGCAGGGACATGAGGGAACTTTTTGGGTGATGCCAATGTTTTATTTCTTGATAGGGGTTTGGGTTACACAGATGTATGTATTTGTAAACTCAGGGAACATATGTCAAAAATATTTGCATTTTTTGTATGTTAGTTTTATATCAAAAGAAAAAACTACAAACAAATATTGAACTCTAGTTACTGGTATACCTGATGAGGTAATTAGGGGAAGCATACATATGTCTACAATTTACTTTGAAATGTGTCAAAAATAAGATGACTTGATGGATAGATATGTGATAAAGCAAGTGTAGTGTTATGTTAATGGTAGAATCTAGATGAGTTTACAGGGTTCACTGTAAAAATCGCTCCGCTTCAACTTGTTTTGAAATTGCCATGATAAAATATTGGAAAAGTTATTTTCAAAGAGATTGATTCAAGTCAAAGGAAGAAGGAGAGCCCAAACTCACAGCCATCATAAGCCTGTTTCTCTCGGTGGGTCAGATGCTGATTTGAACGGAAGGCCGTGGAGGGAGGTGCTGAAGGAGGGGAGGTTGTGAGTCCGTTTCTTGTTCAGTCAGATATTCAATGGACCAGATAAAATTCAATCGCTAAATACTCTGTACTAGACTTGATGACTTCCCCATCAGCTTCGAAACTTAGACCTAGCAGACAGTCTATGTGCAACCAAAATAAATAAACTAGCCAGCAGGTCAGCGGGCCTTTCCGGTGGTGAGCAGCAAGTGGCCTACACATGCAGAGAGAGGGGCAAGGGAGTCTCCCTCCTTCGTGTAGCACAGACAGGCAATGCCACTGTGAAAATAAACAAATGGATCCACGGGGCTGCCGGGCCTGCTTGGTTAGTGCCTGGCTTAAGACCCCTTGCCCTCTGACCCCACGGTGTTTGTGGAGCCTGTGTTGCTGTCTAGCAACAGGGTCTATTTTTTTATCCCATGGTGCGAGTGGATGCAGCTGTCTGTGGCTGATTTATAGGAGGAAGTCACCAGTAGGAGACCCAGGAGGCTCTCACAGCCCAACTGCTGCATTTCCACTTCCCAGTTCATGGCAGCCATGGGAACTCCGGGCAGGGGTGGAAGTGGGAAGATCAGTAAATCAAGTGATGCTTGGTGCTATGTCCTCCTGGAGAGATGCCCCTCAAATGTGCCCCAGAAGCTGCAGAGCTGGTCATTTTCTCTGCAGCTAATCAGGATTTAGGTCCTCTTAGCTGAACACATCTTAGTGCCATCCTTCTTAGTGCCCAGCTCTAGAGACATCATTTCTAAGCTTTTTCAAGGGAGAGGATAGGTCTGGAGTTTGGGATTAAAGTGGAAATGTTTTCTACAGTCTGTGAAAGTATCAATCTTATACATTACTGCACCTTATTGGGATCAGCCTTGGCTTTAAATACACACCTGTATAATACATACAAAGTGCCTGTGTCTTCTCAAGATACAGGTGACCATCTGCAACCGCCTTTCTAGGCGGTGACCAGCTAGAAAGCACTTTCCCACATGTCATTTAATGCAATGCTTGCCAGAGCCTATAGAATGGGTAGTGGCATCTCCAGTTTACTGATGAGAAAACTGGTGCGCAGCAGGTCAAGTAATCTTCCTAGAGACTCACAGAAAGCAGAAGAACTTTCTGCATCTGACTCCAAGTCTTCAGTGCTGAGACAGAAATTACCTACCCTTCAATCTGGGACATACGTACCACTTTTCACCTTCACTATTTTGTATCCACATTAGAAGCCAGTAGGGTAAATCCTCATTATCACAAGCTCAGTGAGGTTTATCTCTCTGTCAGAGCTTAGAGAACCAGAAACCCTAAACCCTAACAGCAATGATGTGGCAGGCTCCAGAGAAATACTTGTGACATCAAGGTCCTATTCCCTTAGTCCATGTAGTACATTGGCTCTCTCAGAAGTATCTCAGTTCACCAGCATCTTTAGAAAACCACACACACACACACACACACACACAAACATACACACACACTCCAGGATAAGTGTAGATGTGGCAAAGTATCACCCATCTAGTGTGTCTTCCACGCATCAAATCTTTGCTCCACAACACAACTTACACAAAATTGTGGTCTCCTCACGTTCCAATATGCACCCCAGAAATACACAAAAGAGACCTCCAACTTCCCAGAACACACCACTCCCAAACCCCAGCAGCCTCCTTGTCATCCTGCATGAACTGTACTGCCTATCTGAAACACAAAGTAAGCTGGCCACAACTGAAAGAGATAGAAAGAACATCATTTTTGTATTATACCTCCACTTTTTCAGCAATGTTCTGATCACTGATTGAAAATAAAGATGCTGATAACATTCCAGGGCATCACTAGGTGTGAAACTGGCCCAAATTGTGGGTTGTAATTTATCTCCCAATTTTGCCCCCCACCCAAGCCCCTCAATTCCTTGTTAATCCCCACCACCCCATTACCATCCCTCAAATCCCAAAACAAATCCAAGGTCAGCTCTGTCTAGGTCATGATCCTCAGGGGCTAAGTAGCTCTCCAGAGCTTCCTTGAATACCCAATAAGGAAATTATATATGTCTTAATATTTAATCTTTTATATATAATTCATAACCTACATATACCATTTAATTCTTATCACCATCCTGCAAAGCAGATATTATGATCATTTTGCAGACAAGGAAACCAACGCCAGAGAAGTTAAAGAAGTAATATATCCATTAGCTGGTGGTATCAAGATTCAAAATCAGGGCTGTCGCTCTTCTAAATAAATACAGTAGCCACAGTGCAACACCACCAGGCCTGGGGCTTGTCACTGCCCTGCTTTACTTTTCTAGGGATTTCCTTTCCCCACAGCTACATCTGACTGTTCAGTGGCACTGATATGGTTTGACTGTGTCCCCACCCAAATCTCATCTTGAATTCCCAGTGTTGTGGGAGGGACCCAGTGAAAGGTAATTGAATCATGGGGGCAGGTCTTTCCTGTGCTGTTCTTGTGATAGGGAATGAGTCTCACGCAATCTGAAGGTATTATAAGGAGGAGTTTTCCTGCACAAGCTCTCTCATTTTCTGCTGCCATCCATGTAGGGCGTGACTTGCTCCTCCTTGCCTTCCACCATGATTGTGAGGCTTCCCCAGCCATGTGGAACTGTAAATCCAGTTAAACCTCTTTCTTCTGTAAATGGCCCAGTCTTGGGTATGTCTTTATCCGCAGCATGAAAATGGACTAATACGGGAGGAACTAAAGGGACAGGCAAGTGACAAGCTTGTCTCTGCAATGAGAGGAAGCCAGACTCTAGGGGATGGGAGAAGGTGGAATCTGTGAGTTAGCACAGATTTCTAGTGTGGTGGCCGGGGACATGGTATTCCAACTCTTCACAAACACCCAAAGTGGCAAATCCTCACCTACCAACATGAATGCTCTCTGGGAGCCCATGCTCTTCATTTGGCCCACAGACATATTTTCTCGGGTTTTTGCATTAAATTCCAACATTTAAAAATGAGATTTCACATTAAAATTTTCATTTCTGGCTTCTCTTGCAAAATCAGCACATTTGGCAAACAGGGCTCATATTCCCAGATGGCCACATCCAACTGAAATGACAGCAGTGGCTGTCATCCAGAGCCCACATTCTCTGATTTGTCAACGTCACTACCATTCCCTTGTGTATCCCAGACACTCAGCCTGTTTCACTCCTTTCCTGTCCCAGGATCTTCTGAATTGGCGGCCTCTACATATGCTTCTGACAAGGAGCATGTATTCATTCAATAAGCATTTTAAGCCCCCAGCAAGGCACAAGCTACAAGGGTTACAAGAGACACAAGGAGAAATGAGGTGGCTCCTGCTTCCCAAAGAGTGTGGTGCAGGAAAAGGAATAAGTGAGTAAATATGCCTATTAGAATATCAACTCCACAGGACCAAGGACTGTGCCTACTTTGTCCACAGTTGTTTCCAGCACCTAGAAAGTGCCTGGCATATAGTTGCCTACTACATGTCATTGGAAGAAAGAGAGAGGTAGGGAAAGAAGGAAGGAGGATATGAGAGAGGAAGGAGAGAAAGAGACAGTTTGGGGTTTTTTTAGGACATTAGGCCAGAGATGAGAGGGAATTTGGCATGCAGCACAGTCAATCAGGCCACAGACAGGAAATGATACCAAGTGCTCTAACAATACAGAGACATTATTATGTCTATGTGAGGTGACCAAGGAAGACTTTTCAGAAGAGGAGGGGTTTGCTGGGTGTTTCAAAACGTTCCTAACCTATACATACTTTGCCTTCTTTAGTAATCTGGATTGCAATTGCTTCAGCCCAGAAGTTCCAGGTCTTAAATCCCATGCACTTTGCAGACATGCTGCCCGCTTCAGAACAGATCCTGGCCAGAGGGAGCTTGGAATCAGACATCAGGCTGTGATTCCTGGGAAGAGGCCCATGGGTCACAGCAGCAGCCAGGCCACGAGCTATCACAGTGGCAGCCTGTGCGAAGAAGTCTACCCTGGCACCATGGCACGGGAGAGAGGCCGCCTGCCTTTATTTAAAAGTAGGGCTGTGTAGAAGCTGCCAACTTAGTATAGCAAAATATACAGTTCCCAGACTTCTGATCTGCCCTGTGGGCATCTGTCCTGCCTTACTCTGAGCCATTCAATGACTGACACGTTCTTCTAGCCTTCCCCTCCTTGCAGCCTGGCCCAGCTGCAGTTTTCTCTCCCAGGGCCTCACTCTCTCTTCCCAAGGTAGGAGAATATCAGTCTGTTAAATCTCTAAGATCCTGACTCAACCCCAACAACACACTGGGCTCTCCTGAGGCCTCCTGGTAAGAAGACACTACTTATCTCCATTAACCTCTGACCCAGCTAAGATGAAACAGCCACATCTGAAAGCCTGAGTGCCCTCTTCCCTGAACTAAAGCTAAATAAAGTATGGGGGTGGGGTACAGGGACAGGGAGCAGCCCCAGACTTGCAGCCCCCGCCCCTCCAGGGAACGGCTACCTCCTCCCTTCTGGCCCCATCCCTGAGCCTGTTAATAGATGACTCCTAGGGAACCCCTCCAGGTGGCCTGTGGGTTAAGAACTACATCTGGAGGAAGCAGTGCCCCCTAGGATGATGGAAGGGCCATAAACCCTCAAAGGCTGTCCATTTGATTTATGTGATAATAATGGGAATGCTAATCTCCAAAGGCAAAGCCATTCACCCCAAATTCCAACCTCCTGGGTCCCCACACCTGACTTAACGAGAACAGACCCCCTTACCCACGGCTCCCACGGACCAGGCATTTTACGATCAGTGTCTCTTTTTCCCCTCACCACAAGTCAGGAGCTGTGTGCTATTATGATGCCCATGTTACAGGTGGGGAAACAGAAGCTCCGAGAGCTCTCGTGACCTGCCTGAACTAACAGCTAACAGTTAATGATCTGTTCACTCACATCAGTGGCCCAGCTGAGAGTGTAACTACATTTGTCTAACTCCAAAGCCTGTGCTTTTACCCTGTTCCACACTCTCCCAACAATCACCCTAGAGCTTCCTACTTGAAAAAAAAAAAAATCCAGTTCAACCAGAGGCTACAAATGATGCTGCTCTTGAGTTCTTTCATTCGAATTGCCTTTAATCCAAATATTCATTTACAGGGCAGCAGAATAGTAAATGCCATCTTATCTGCCCTCTGAGAACCATAACTCACCCAAGTTAATATTAGATGCCTACTATGTGCCAGGTCATATTAGTCAATGTGATACCAACTATAAATACTATGGGGCATCACTAAATATTAGACAGATGAGAGTCTGCTGGTGTCTTTTCCTAGATTGTATGCATTTTAATCCCCACAAGCAATAATTCTCTTTAAAGATGACAAGTAGCAATAATGTGAATTAAAATTAATTTAAATAAAAAGAAACTAAGAGTTTTGGGGGTTTTTTAAAATGGTTTTCTGGTCAGTGCAATTAGCCAATGGACTCAAAATGAAAGCAAGCACTGGCTTCCAGGTGGCAGGCCAGAAATACGAGACCATAAAAGAGGCCTTTGTAAAAGAGGGTAATTTAGATAAACATGGGGAGGGGTCCCTGAAGAGTCCCTCAGGAGTAGACTGTCTAATTTGTTTTGTATTCCTAATGCCTGATGCGTATATATGCTGAGTGAATGAGTAAACGAATCAATGGATGATTTACAGGCTTTTCCATGCAAGAAGCACCTCCTGAAATACACCACAGTTAGAGGCACGAGCTGAGGGCAGAGTAGGGGTTGTGGGGAGTGGGGAGGTTGTACCAGCTGCACAGCATATAAAATGCTTAACTGCATTTCTAAAGGGAAAAAATAACCAGCCTGGGCAACATGGCAAATCCTCGCCTCTACAAACAATTAAAAAATTAGCCAGGCTTGGTGCCATGTGCCTATGGTCCCAGCTACTCGGGAGGTAAGGTGGAAGGATCGCTTGAGCCCAGGAGTAAACGCTGCAGTGAGCCCTGATCACACCACTGCACCCTAGCCTGAGCAACAGAGTGAGATCCAGTCTCAAAAAATAATAATTAATTAATTAGTAACCTTTGAGTACTTTCTTTGCAGCTGCCTAGCTTCATTGATATATGTTCTCCCATTTAATATAGTGAGCCCATGAAATCTGTTTTATTGTGCCCGTTTTACAGATGAGGAAATTGGGGCTCATAGAGTTTAACAGACTTACCCAAAGTTGTAGAGCGAGAAAGTAGTAAAGCCACAACGCGGACACCAATGTCTGGCTCCTTAGCACACTCCCTTTCCTCCATGGCACGCTGACAGAGCCCATTTCCTTCTGAGAAGGATGCTACAGTGTTCCTCCAAGTCTGGGCTAGAAAGACCCATGACAAATGACTTTGCAAAGAAGTAGAACAACAACGTCTCAAAAGGAGAGCGAAGACACTGTCTACACTGGAAGCTCCTGACCTTCTTGTTCTGAACATTTCAAGCCAACTGGGCACATGTAGTCTGCCTTTCAACACACAATATATGGAAAAGCAGAGACCCAGGGCCCAGTTAACTTCCTCACTCTCAGATTCTTGCCTAGGAAACCAGCAAGTGAATCTCCCTTATTGTTCAACTCATTAGCACCTCCACTAGAGACTACAGAGAAGAAACAAATGTATTCGGTTGGTGAAAAGTAATTGCTGTTTTTGCCATTAAAAGTAATTGCAAAAACCACAATTACTGTTACACCAACCTGATAAAAATAAATTCAAAGCAAGTATTATTGCTGTATGTAACCAATTATAGGGATTTGGGGGTGGAAGTTCTTTTGTTTTGTTTTGTTTTTTAAAGAGATAGGGATTATTTGGAGGGTATGAATGTGAAAAAAAGTTGAAAGTACATTGTTTTAAAAAATGATTGCAATTTTCTGTTAATATACTACCTTAAACTTCTTGTTCTGCCTAATCTAAATCAGCTATAAAATCAGGCAAGTTTGAGCTGTTAGTCTTGCGTATAAAACCAATGAAAATATTTTATTATGTGCACTTTATTGCCTGATGGCTGATTCACTGACTGCACAATTTGGAAAAATCTCCAGGTCCAAAGGCCAGTGGAGGTTTAATTTGGCCTATAATTGAGCTTTGCAGATAACTAAATTCTTCTGGGGTGGGATGAGATGAAGGAAGTGGTGGGGGGTGCTGGGGGGTAGGGTTCCCTAAAAATTCTTTCATGTGCATAATCTTTTCCCAGCCCAGCGTGCTTTCTCAGCCATTTCCTACACTTACCAGATAGAGCAAGAGGTTGGTCTGAGTAAGAAACACAGGCCTCATGACTCCTCACTGAGAGGCAGGTCCTCCACCTTCTGCTCTCTTTGCTTCCCCTGTTGTGAACCATATGTGCTGGACCAAAAATTCAGACATGTGATCTGGCCATGAAAGAATGAAATTAAGACTGTTCCAGAAGATCTAGGGTATATGTTCTCCAGAGACAGAGCAACCCAGGACGATATACACAGTAGGCGCTTAACAAATGCCTGCATTACAAAATTACAGCCACATTCCAAAAGGCATCTTGGATTTTCTTCAGAATTCTTATCCACAGCTAGGTTGTTTCTAAATCCTAAACTCTTCCAGCCTCAGGCCTATGATAATTTGCTATGTGCCTTTTGGCCTGGTGCATGCAATAAGTATAATCATTTTCTTTTTTAAAATTAAAATTAAATTTAAAACCAACACCTGAGGGCTCCCACTTAAATCCCGGGAACTTAAAAACATAATGAAGATGTAATATATGCCTTTCCACTTGAAAAATAAATAAATAATTTGATAAGTAAGTGCTACTCCAAACATTTCACGACAGTAGAATGCTCCCAATGAAGTATTAACTGTCGGTTTGTGTAGATAAGAAATACATCTAGTCAAAATCACGCTGCAATTACAGGACTTCAAAGCAAAACAATTTGGCTTGGCAATGTTTGTTCTAATCTCACATCAAAAGCAGCTGTATGGTAGTCAGCTTATGAAAAGAAAACTGTTCTTTTCAACCAATATGAAGCATGGGAAAACAGGAATAATATTTCTTGAAAACTTCAGAGAAATAAATAGTGTCACACTGTGAAACACACACAGCACTTCACAATGTTTTTTAAACGTAAGCTGCCTGGAGACATTACACTTCATGAAGCAAGAACAGGTGTGAAACCCAAAAGGGAACATTTATTTTTATTCATAAGACTTATAGTAATGCATATTAACGAGAGAAAAATTACCAAAAGCCAAGATCTGTTCTGGACACTTGGGGATGAGAATACAGGAGAGAAACACAAGTGAAAAGGGGGAAAATCCTAAAACGGACTTCAGCAATCTTCATTCTCTGGACTGTAGAGTGGAACACTGCTTCTCAAATGTTAATGACAATGCTGTTAAATGCAGATCCTGATTCAGTAAGTGTGGGGTGAGCCTGGGTGTGCGCATGTCCCACATGTTTCCTGATGACACCCATGCTGCCTGGTTCCTGGACCACACCTTGAGCAGCAAGGAAGCAGAACTTTTGACCTCAGAATCCCTCCCGTCCATCCATCACTCCGTGTCAAAAGCCAGCAGCCTCACTGGATAAAATAGGCCACAGTCTGTAGCCTGGAAGGGGGTAAGGGGTGTTTTCATGTGCTAAGTGACCTCCCTTAGTGCCAACACAACAATATATGGCAAAACAAAGCCAGAATTTCAATTGTGAAGATCAGCTCATTAAGAGCTTATCATTAGAGAGATTTAGATGAAAGGCGACTCAAGCAGGGTGAAGAGTATGCTGGGGCTTTTACCTGAAGCTTTTGATTTCCCTGAAAAGTCTGGTGAAGAGAGTCACGAGGTGGGGGGCAGTGGAACCAGTTGGTGGCCAAAGTCATTATCAGCTCTGACTTTCAGAGACTGAAAAATCAATGTGAGTTTGCACAACAAATGACTACCCTGGAGATGAGTTCAGCATATTTAGTGAAGATTTGGGAGTAAAGGGAGGAATTACATAGTTATTGTAAAACTAAAGGTGGTGTTTCAACATACTGATACTTAACCTCTATTGTAGCCTCCTCATGTGTACAATGAAAAAAAAAATACATCCTTCCATGAATTATTGTGAGAATGAAAATGAGTTATATTAAAGTGGTTGAAGCAGATTCTAACTCCTAGCAAGCACTATGTAACTATTATTATTATTATCATCAGGCTAACATTACATCGATTTGGGATATCCAGGTATCTAGTTCTGACACAAAAGGGTCATCAGCTATTAAAATATATGTGGCATCACTAGGAAAGTCATCCATTGAAAACAGCAAATTAATTTAAAACTGGTGACAGTCACTCAGCAGGTACATACTACTTTTCAGGGATAAGTATTTATAGAGAAAAATATCTAATTCCCCATTTAACACAGAAATAATGAAATGAAAAAGTTATCTGAAAAGAAGATTCTAGGCCTCAATGATGATAAGAAGAAATAGATGATTTTTCAGCCTTCAGCTTGGAGACTATTACCCTCATCCTAAGAATAATAAACAAAAACAGTAATTAAAAATTAATATGTTGATGAAATAAAAAAGCAATAAATTAAAAAAATAATTATTTTTGAGGCAGGGTCCCAATCTGTTGCCCAGGCTATAGTGCAGTGGCATGATCATGGCTGACTGCATCCTCAAACTCTTGGGCTCAAGCAATCCTTCCACCTCAACCTCCCAAAGTGCTGCCATTACAGGCGTGAGCCACCACACGTGGCAATATTTTCTTAACGATCCCCCATCTAAAGCCCATAGTAGCCGATACTACGAGTCAACAAAGAGCACAGCTTTGTCATGGGACTATAATGCTCCCTTTTCTGAAAAAGCAACCCTATGTTAATTAAGGAAAATGTTGGCATCGTTCAGCCACAGAAAGTTCTCACAGACATTTGCTTGGTTATTTTAACTCTGGGCTCCAAATTTTAGGAGGGCCATTAATCAAAAGAATGCCTGTTTGCCCCAAGGAGAACTCATTTCCAATGAGGAGTAAGGTCTGGAAAGTGAATATGTCATAAAAGAGAACTGGACTGAAACTAGGAAACTGGAGACCCCCTAGAATGTACCTCAATGAGGGCAGGCGTCTTGTCTAGTTTGATCACCTCTAGTGGACACAGCACCCAGGAGAGTGAATACATCAGTGAGCCTAGCCACATAAATCTGGCCACTGAGCTTTATTTTCCTCATTACCAAACAAGGTGCCGGACCCAAATATGATCCTTCTCCATTAACATTCATTAACGTCCTTCCACCATTAAGATTCTAGGACTTCATGAGTGCTGTTCTGTGTAGAAGAAACGTCACTGTATGTATCTTCATGAAGCCTAAATACAGATTATTCTAGGGACTGACTTTCTATAAGACAAACCTTGCTAGTCCCTATTATAACCACCATCCAACAAATAGGAGATATTCAGGTCCATTTTTAGGCTGGACGAGTGGGAGCCTCCTGCTTCCTGGGCATTCTATGCTAAGTTGTACTTGAATTATGAAATGCTTGGTTGACTCCCCAAAAGGGCCTGGACTTCTCATAATCTGGAGCATCTTTTCTCAAGGCCAAAGAGGTGATCCCAAGTGACAGGCCAAATCCAAGGACGCTACCTGCCCAATGGGTGCTCCTCTGCTGAGCAGCCAAAGGCAGTGCCAGAAGGCTTCATCTAGCTCCAATAGTCATGGAGTCTCTCCATGTGCACATTGCTCCTGCACTGCTTCCCAGGAAGCCTTCCTGACCTTTCCGACCAGTCACATCCACATACCATGAACACTCATGCCCTGTGCCTCTCTTTTCACAGCACTTATCCCAAGAGAAACTCCACATTGTTGTAATTATTTGATTACATTTGATTCTGGCTCCACGGGCCCAGGTCCATAGTTGCTGATGCTTACCATTGTTTCTCTAGCATTTAGCACTGTATCTGGCACAGACTAGACACCTAATAAATATTGAATGAACAAATGATTTAAGTGGTCAGCTTGACTAGGAAAAAAAAGAACACCCAAAGATTCCTCCTCATTTTATATCATAAGCCCTGTGGACTTTGTATAGAACACTAATATAAGAAAAGCAATTTCTAAATTGGTTGGCATCCTCAAGTCACCAAATTGAAAAATATCGTATGCTGTATGCCACACACAGATGTGGGGCCCACACTGTGGTGGCGTAACAGAAACAAACAAACAAACAAACAAAAAATAATACACTTCAGATCCTTTCAGACTTGGGTTTACATCTTGATTCTTCCATATATCAGCTATGAAATTACTGGATCTCTCTAAGCCTCATTCTTATCTATAAAACAGAGATAAGGAAAAATGAAATGAGAATACATATACAAGTTTAGCAAAGTATGAGACATATGATGAGTGTTCAGAAAGTTTTAACTCTTCTTTGATATCATTCACCATGTCCTGAGATAGGCTGTGGCATCCATGTGGCCAGCAGGAAACACTTGAAAACTATTATTCTCAAATATTTTCAATCTTATGACCACTTTACCTCCAGCTCATCATGCCTGGTTATTACAGTTTCGATTTTGATAATTTTGCAATTAAGCAATGAACACCTTAAATGAAATATCATAAATAATTAGCTTGTACCAGAAAGAGAAACCTAGGAGACCCCAGCCAGGGCCCCCAGGGCACCCCAGTCCTTAATTAAGCACTACGACAGAAGACAAGAGAGATGATCCGATCCAGAGGTCAGAAGGGCACTCACCTTTACTTTGACTTTCTCAGCAGGCCCCAGGCCCTCACAGATACTGCCCTCTTGATAACAAGCCTCCCAGCGTTCATTTGCCTTGTTTCTGGGACACTGTGACAGTCAAAAGCTGATCCAGTCGCTACCGACTGGAACACAGGGAGTTTAAGGGGGGCAAGATCAGTGAACTTCAAAAGCTTAGGATGGCTTGATAAGCCAAGGGTAGGGGCGGGAATATTTATTTAAAAGCTTACAATCCCTGAAATATTTCATCTGAGCCCCTTCACTCCCCCACCTCCCTTCCCCTTGACCTCTCTGTGACCCTCTCAGCTCGAAGCTCCTTGCGTTGGCCAGCTTCATTTCCAACCATAATACCAATTTTTGCCTAGTTAAGTTTCCAGAGACACAGCCCTCTCCTTGGGGTCCCTTGAGGATTTAAAAAAGGAGATCAATATTTACATTGATAACATGCACTCACTGTGGGAGGGTTTAGTTTTGTCCACGCTGTCCCCTGCAGCTGTGCTGTCTGCCTCACTGCCCACAGGCCCTCGCTTTCCTGGAAATAGCTCTCCCCAAAGAGTGCTGGGACACAGGATCCCAGCCTCACAAAATGTCGTCAGACTGAAATCACAGATGTCCCATGACCAGATGGAATGGCTTCGGTGGAGCTCAAGGATCCAGGAAAAGAGAACAAGAAGGGACAGAGGGGACCTGTGGAGACAGAGCCATGCTGCTCAGGGAGGGGTGTACCAGGGAGCCAGGCAGGATGAGGAGAAGAGGGAGGTTCTGAGGGGTCATAGGGAGGGGAGATCGTCTTTCCTAACATTCCTCCCTGAAATAACCACACTAACCTTTTACAATCCCTTTTCATCCCTGTTTTTTAACGGATTTTCAAGAATATGGGGCAAATAAAGGATAAATCAGCACAAAACTCCTGGGCAACAATCAGGACTTAACTGTGCCTCGTCCCAAGCTGGATGAAGGAAACACAAGAATGGCAGGCAGGGAGTGGGGAATGATAGTTTGTTTAAAAAATAAATGTTCCTTCAAAATACAACCCTAAAGTCACTCTGAGATCTGCTTTCAATATGCCTTAAGAAGAAATGAAAACTAGCATTGCAAAAACAGATTTCTTACTCAAAGCTTAGAGGTGGCCCTTGCAGCATCCAGAATGGAATGCCACATGAGTACCATTCAAAACCCTACACGCACACCTTTAGATTCTGTGCGGCGACCTGCATTTTTATGTCATAATAGTGAACCGTGGTTCACTGCACAACTCTGAAGAAGTCACAAAATGAAATGATTGAGAGGAGACTAAAATGTAGTATGAAGATAGTGAGACAGGTGAGCAACCAAAAAGTGGCAAATAAGCAGTTGAATATCCCTACCAGGTAAATTATTGCCATTAAAATATTATAGGCTACATGTCTCAACATGGATAAATCTCCAGAACATAATGTTAAACAAAATAAGCAAGGTATGGAAATCATATGGTCTGATGTTATTTAGATAAATTTTAAAAACATGCAAAACCTGACTTATACTACTCATGGATAAGTACTTATGTCTGCAGATTCATAAGTCAAGTATAAAATATGCAAAAATAATTATAAACACCAAATGTAGAGCAATGGCTTCTATGGGGAAAGAATACTCAAGGATCATAGATTTTAAAAAACCAAAAAACTTCAGTACCTGTTTCATTTTATTTCTTTAAAAAGTGATATGAGGCTTGGCGCAGTGGCTCATGCCTGTAATTCAGCACTTTGGGAGGCCGAGGTGGGTGGATCACCTGAGG
>NW_012103798.1:1027358-1028437 GCF_000951045.1 Mandrillus leucophaeus
CCCACCTCGGCCTCCCAAAGTGCTGGGATTACAGGAGTGAACCACCATGCCCAGTTGGGTATTTCTTTATAGAAGTGTGAAAATGGACTAATATACCTTCTATCTCTTGTTAGGGAACTCACTTCATTATATTTCTAATGCCCTAATGTAAGGCAAACATTTTCTGTCCTTATAAAATGAGTTGCCTGACAAAATCTCACAAAGAAGTTTTTTTTTTTTGAAGTAATTTATTTTGAACTAAAGTATCTCATGGGAAAAGCATACAAGCCTAAAACAACCTCAATTCATGCTTGCTTGGGGTTCTTATAGATGTCAATATAGGTAAAAAAGGAAATGAGAAATTTAACCTGGATTCAGTTGTTTATTCATAAAGGTTAAGATTTATATTTGCAACTATCAAATGTAGTTAAAAATAGAGCAACAAGCATTTTAAAATAACTTTTAAAAGCCACATAATAAGTGGTTACATTTTGATGATCACAAATATATGCCTACATGACAATGAAAAGCCAATCACCTAATGTTGACCAAATAAGTCCTTCTGGCCTGGCACAGCAGTTCCTGTTACCACATTGAACAGGGATTCAAAAATGCTGTTTCCCAAACAACTTGGAAGTGAGTCGAATGAGCCTAGAAAGTCATGTTACATGACTCAAATAGAAGTCAAGAAAAAAACACAGGTAGTGTTTGAATAAAATCATTTCAGGAAACAGAGTGGAAAAATAATATGTTAATATTAAGATGTTCTTTTAAATATAATTGAGTACCTGTATTAATAAATTAAATATCTGTTGACATTTGACTATCTCATCTATATTTCTAAAATATATAGATATATAAAGAATTTTAAAACTGGCCAAACATATATTTTGCTCTTAATTGTCTTTTATTTAGGTATATGTGGTATATCGTATTATAAACATAATGGGGCATGACTTTTAAAGCAAAGACAAATAAATCATTCATAGCCTTTCAAAGGAAAGAAAAAAAAAAAAAAAGACAGAGGCAGCCTGAATAGAAGGGAGGAGGAGACTGAAAAGCAACAGCCCGTTTGCCGGAGCACTCATGGCAGATGAGTG
>NW_012103798.1:1031337-1033724 GCF_000951045.1 Mandrillus leucophaeus
CTACTCATGAGGCTGAGGTAGTAGAATTGCTTGAACTCAAGAGGCAGAGGTTGCAGTGAACCACAGACTCCAGCCTGGGTGACAGAGCAAGAGTCTGTCAGTGAGCCAAGATTGCACCACTGCACTCCAGCCTGGGTGACAGAGGAAGAGTCCATCTCAAAAAAAAAAAAAAAAAAAATTAAATGGCAAAAAAAGAGAAAGATTTAAGAAGCTGTGGTGAGTTCAGTGTTCACTACTTTTATTTAATTCTTTACTACATGCTTGGAGTGTTTCAACATAAAAATGTTAAGAGCCTCAGACAAGAGTCTTCAGGTGAAAGTCAGTTTACAACTTCAGAAATCCACTGAATTCATTCACAGAGCTCTCCCCAATTCCTTGAATATCTGGGACCTCAGGCAGTGTCTCTGGAGTCCAAGAGATGCTAATCTCCACCTGGTGCAGTCCTAACCAGCTTTGGGACTGTCAGGTCCAGATGAATCCCTTTTTAAGGCTCTTGTGAAATCATTCCACACAGAGGATGCACAAAAAAGTAAGCATTAGGTATCTAAAAGCTTCCGTTAGGAACTCTTAGGAGGAAATGGAATTTAACAAGCTTCCTTCAGACTAAACATTGCCAACTCCACTACTGGGAGTGATGACAAATGGCTCTCACCCCAGCTCTGACGCTAGCGAGCTGTGCAATATTGGGCAAGACCATTCACCTTTCCATTACACCATATGGGCCTAAACAACTTCTTCTGGGCTTACAGTGTCTGTTGTTCTAATCTGAGGAATTAAGAAGATGGGGGCAGATGCCAATAGGCAACAAACATGACCTCTCAACCATAAATTATTCTAGGGGTACAGGTAGCCCTGCATCCAAACCTATTCCTCAAACATACAACCTATTTCCCTCGTCAGACTTCTATAGCTCAAATTCTCCAATTCAGACACTTCTCGATTAAAGGCCACATTAAAATGCAAATAATATGTGGGACCGTAATCACACTTTAGCCTCGGCAACATACATTATCTCTTTTAATTCACACACAGCCACTTTCAACATAGATAAGAAAACTGAGGCTTAGAAAGCTTAAATGATTGGCTCAAGATAACACAGTTCTTAAGTGGGAAATCCAAGCTTCAAGCCAAAGCCTTCAAAATTTCAATCTTAGACTAATTTAATTGCCTCAAATTAGCCTTAACAGGGGGCAGAATCCCAAAAGAAAGCAAGAGTAAAAGAGGAAGGGGGAAGGTCAAAGAAAGTATGGTCCTGGAGCTGGGAATGCTGCCAAGGGGAAGATGAAAAGAATGAAAAAGACTGAAAAACCTCTTTGTTTCACTTTGTCATTTTGCTTAAGGTTAGTTTCCTTCACAACCTTATGGATTTTAATTTTTCAAAGATTGAAGTGGGGCTGAAAACAAGCTACCAAGATGTGCAAGACAGCTATTACATAAAACTATTTTCCTCTCCAAACTTTCCAACCACAGCCAGGCTGGATCATTAACTGTGTGAACCAAGAGAAACGATTTGTGAAAATCAACATGTGCAGTCCTTGGCACAGCAAGTAATCAGGGAAAGATAGTAATGGTGACAATAATGACAGTGATGACAATGACGGCAAGGACTGTATTAAGAAATGTCCAAGGTCACTCGAAAGCAGCGTGCAGGTACACCACTGACATTTCATGCACCCTGACAGGTATACCACTGGGCTTTCATCATTCATGATCTTTTCAATGCTTAAAAGTGTTTTAACATAATCTGATTTCTTTCTCTGTCCAAAGTGTGAGGTTCATTCAAAGGTTTTGATCAGCAGACATAATCCTTCCTGTCTGTTTTCTAAGAGGATTTCTGGATGTACCCATGAGACAAACAACAAGCAAAGAGAGGGGCCTTCTCCAAGCTTCAACCCCTGGTTTATCAGCCTTACCTTTAAGTAGAAAGCAGGAAAAGAAAATGGATTAACAAGCAGTTCCACATATTATACAAATAAAATGGGCATATTAAATAGAAACATAGAATTCTTGTAGTCCTTTTGATATGTTTTGACTCTATGTCCCTACTCAAATCTCATCTTGAATTGTACTCCCCATAATCCCCAGGTGTTGAGGGAGGGGCCTGAAGGGAGATGATTGGATCATTGGGTGGTTTCCTCCATGCTGTTCTCATGATAGTAAGTTCTCATGAGATCTGATGGTTTTATATGCTGGCAGTTCCTCCTTCATGCTCTCTCTCTCTTTCCTGCCGCCCTCTGAAGGTCCTTGCTTCTCCTTTGCCTTCCACCATGATTGTAAGTTTCCTGAGGCCTCCCCAGCCATGCAGAACTGTGAGTCCATTAAACCTCTTTCCTTTATAAATTACCCAGTCTCGGGTATTACTTTTTCTTTTTCTTTTTTTTTTTTTT
>NW_012103798.1:1034900-1082411 GCF_000951045.1 Mandrillus leucophaeus
AAAAAAAAAAAAAAGACAGAGGCAGCCTGAATAGAAGGGAGGAGGAGACTGAAAAGCAACAGCCCGTTTGCCGGAGCACTCATGGCAGATGAGTGCGGTGTCTGGGATCTCAAGCTGTCCTGGTTCCAGCATCCCTCCCGGAACTCCCCTTGGAAACACATTTTACACAAAGATCTTGTTTCCCCAATGTTATAGGTGCCCGATTCTTAATTAAATCATCTCTTACCCACAATAGCCTGTGGAGACCAATGATGCCTGTGGAGAAAGGACAATTTGTTGTGTCATGTTTTGTTTTGAACATCCCTGAAAGTCTAAAAAGAAGGCACCTGACAATCATTGTAAACTGGAAAAGCCAAAAGGAGGAAAAAATGGGCTCTTTAGATTCTAACTCTATGTTTCAGGCTAAAGATTTCATTTCTACGCGCGATCATATAATTTTGGAGCAAGGGGAATTCCTACAGATTGTCTAGGACACACTTCTGGTTCAATATAGAAAAATAGAATGATATCCCTTTGCACATTTTTTACTTGTGTTCCCAATAAGAGATATTTTCCTAGAAAAGCTTATCAGGCATTTTACCCAGGCTAAGTAGAACCAAAAGTTCTATTCCTATTAATGTTAACATAAAGTTAAGTTTAGAGCTCTTGATCATTGATGCATCTTTTTAAGTGACTGCTGGCTTTGATTTAAGAAAGAAGCAGACACATTTTCACACTTCACTGACATCATCACTTCCACAAGAGACATCTGCATACTCCTCCCTGACTCCGTGTCATATGGTCACCATTAAAGGTCACCACAAAAGGTCACCACAATTGAAAATCTATTGCTAAGAACTAAGAAGGTTGTTTAATCATCTAGGAGAGGAGAGCTGTTAGACCCGAGAATACCACCATGTGGAATTCGTGTCCCCTACAATCAAGTGGGTAGTATGTTATCTCCAAGTTCAAATTTTCTTCCTTTTAGTTCTGTTATTTTTTAAACCGCAAATATATTAATAGATCCTAAATAACATTCTGCATGAAATATTTAAAGGTTTTCTAATTTTGCTATATTAAGTCAATAATTTGTGTGTATGGTACTAGCAGCTAGAGATTTTCCTTGTGATCATAATTTCTTGAGTCCAGCTTTCAACTAATAACAGGGCAGCAGAAAATGAAGCCAAACTACTGAACCACTAAACCAAACTTCTTGAGGATAGAAAAGACAAGAAAACAAAGATGAATGATCCCATGTATAACCCACATCTCATCCCTTTGGGGAGATATTTAAACCTAGCTAAATATTATAGATAAAACTCTAATCGCTTTGAGCAACACTGAAAACAATAGAAAAATGTAAAAGCCTAGAAATACTAATTTATAATGAAACAGAAACTGGTTAAAATGAAACGCAATATACAATCGTCCATAATTGCATGAGCCAATTCCTTATATTAAATCTATCTATACAAAAAAAAGATAAAATTCAATAAATGTAAGGAAAACACACTGAGACTCCTCAAAGGGTGCTCAGAGCAGGAAAAGTGAACCAAGAAGTTTACCTGGAAAAGAACAGGTTGAGGAAAGGATGAAGAAGGTTAATTCAGTCCCGGGAGAGGGATTGAAGTTTAGGGAAGAAATAATCTAAAAAATTATTCCAAGTCATTTGGCATCTGAGACCCCAGGCCTTAAGCAACTAACGTGGCCATGGAAATCAGTTACGATTTGAACCCCTGAGTTATTTCTGAAATGTACCAAGAAGACATATTTTCCTCAAGGATGAGGGAATCCATATCAGGAATAAAACAGGACACAAAAATATGTTAGGTCATGAAGTTCTATCACCACAAGAAGGCTGCATGTGATATTGTGAGGTTTGGGCACTTGCCCTGGAAATCCTCACACTATGGAAAAGCAGATTTGTTCGCTGTAAATATCTGGCTGGTGGATGACATGCTCATGCATGCAGCTCTGTTGTTATTCTTTGAGAAAAGGGACAGCAAAGAATAGAAAATTGATCAATGAGATGCCAATTTAGGCTGTAAGGAAAGTGTTATCCAAAACCTACCATGCAGGGAACATTCTCATCCTTTCCTTCTGGGCTAGTCAAACCATGAAAGCTGCAATGTTGCCTTGACTTGGATAAAAGAAGCGTACCTGCATCTTCAGTCATGCTCTGTGTATGTTGAGGTCAGCTCCAGCCCCTTTTTGAAAACTAGTACCAATTCCTATAAAGCACTAAAAAGTTTTGGGTTGGGATGGCAGACTGTTGCATTGTTTTGCTTTGTTTTGTTTTTACTTTTGGAGTCAAATATTTTTTATTGCTTGGTATAGAGAAAAGGAGACATCACACCCCTGAGTGAAATGAATAAACATTTTAAAATTATATTTTCTTTCCTATTACTTTATATTTTATTGAATCATCATGGCTCAATAGTTTTACGTTTCCTTTATAGTCCTGCCCCGTCTCAAATCATCATCTCAGCTCACTTCTTGGGATAAAGGGAAACATGAAAAGCATGGGCTTGAAAGTCAGGTAATCTCCATTCAAATCTACACCTATGAGCTAGATGACCTTTGGCAAGTTAGTTAACCCATCTGAGGGTAATAGTATCTACTTCATATGATTATTGTTAAGATTAAAATTAGGGCAGGGAATAAAAAGCATTTAGCCCAATGCCTGTAAATGCACATAGTAAATATTCAATAAATGGTGTTTAAAAGTATTCTTCCTATTTTTTCATGTCACTAGATAGGCAAAAATGTTTAAGTTTGATCATAGTTGTTAACAAGGGTGTGTAGCAACAAGAACTTCGATATTTTACTGCAGAGAATGTATGGCAGATAAAAGATGACAACCACAAATTATTGTTCTCTATTATATTTACCCCAATAAAATGTGGGAGGTCTATACCTCCTCCCCATGATTCTCAGCAGGACCTGTGACCCCTTTACCAATAGAATGTGGCAGAAATGATGTTATGCAAACTTCTAGGTCCAGGCCTTAAGAGACTGACAGCATTCATTTCCAAACACTTGGAACATTTGTTCTTGGGACACTGAGCCACTATATGTAGCAAGTCAGACTACCCTGAGGTCACCATTCTTAACCCCAAGCCATGTGGGCAGGCCCTGGAGGATGAGATGCTATGTGGAGAAACCAAAGAGCACCAAGATGTGGAGATGAGTGATGAAGCCATGGTAGGTGTGGATCCTTCATGCCGGCAGCCTTAGCTTACATTACATGAATTAGAGACAAGTTACTCAGCCAAGCTCCTCCCACACTCGTGACCCACAACCTTATGAGCAAAATAAAATTGGTGTTTTAATCCACTCAACTTGGGGTCATTTGCACATTAAATAATTGGAACAGAATGAAATGGATACAATCACTTTGGAAAACCATTTGGCATAATTTTGTAAAGGTGAAGATACATATACTTATGACCCAATGATTCCACACATGGAAGACTGGCAGCAGAGAAAATCAATGAGCTATAGCTACACACATCTACATAGATGACCAAAAGTAAAAGGGAGTAAAAAAGATAATCTTGAGAGAATAAGGGATGTGATGGAATAAAATATAAAGTATTATTCCACCTCCAAGGGCCCAAAGATGGCCTTTGAGGGATATGGGCAGGGCATGAAGGTTATGGCTGAGATAAGGAAAAAACCTCAGTATCTATTAAATGGAAAAATAAGCAGCTTTAATCTGACCAAAACCAGAATGTAGAATGCTCATCACCATCTACTCAACAAGTATTTCAAAGCACTCATTATGTGCCAAGACCCTGGACATATGCTGGGATACGGTGACAAAAATGTCAGAGTCCAGGATAGTTTGGAATGTCTCCCCTAACCCCTAGAGGAATGTGTTTTTAAAAGAGCACAAATGGAAGGACCTAGTCCTTTGATTAGAAAAAGGAGAATGGCAAAGGTATGACATCTCTCGGGGGCCACCTTGTCGACCATACCAATGCCCCCCAACCCTGCAGCTGGGGCAAAAGGCAGAAACTACACCCAGCTTTGATGACCATCCCTGGGTGAATTTTCTCTTGGTTTACAGTGATTGCCTTTTCTCCTGAACATGGGCTGGGAATGGAGTAGGAAGAGGAAGGAAGGTGGCTGTCAGGAAAACGAACTTCCAGAGATGCAGTTTCAGGGCCTGAATAATTCCAAAGTTTTCCTGTACTACCTCAAGCTCAGGTTACATAAGAATAGCACATCTGCTCTAAATTATCATTCCTTTCCTTCGTCTACACCCAACCTGGGCAAACCTTCCAAATTATACTGATCCAGAAAGAGGACCATTATTGCTTTTATCTTTGCTATATGAATATTGTGGGTGAATTAAACAGAGAAAGGCCACGTCAAAGGCCATCGCCAGGGAGATTACAGAGTAATTTTATTCAAAATTTCCTTCCCCCACCAAATATTTCTATACTGGGGAAACCTATTTCTACATTGGAAAAATTTGAGGGTCACAAGCCTCAGAAAAGGCCCTGATGACAGGACCACTGTAGAAACAGTGGGCACAATAGCCAACAGGTAGAAACTTCCCAGAGAGGAGGTATCACAAAAGACACTGAAGCTGCTGGCTTGTAGGTACCTAGGTGTTTACACAGAATGCTAACTTCAGAGCCAGCTGCTAGCTGCTAGCTCCTCCTCTCCCCAGCTGCTCTGCACAGCACTGAACCTAAACAAACTCAATTTGGCATACCCAGCGGAAGCCTCTGAAGTGGGAAAAAATCTCCCCCTTTTCCCAACGACAGCAGACATCATCTCCCAAGTGAGTAGCCTAAAGTGGCCAAAAACTCTCCATACAGACTGTTCCCGTTTTAACACAGAGCCCCATTTCAAAACAAGCTCCCTGCAGCTGAATCTTACCCAGGCCTGCCTGCCCATTCAGGCTTAGGCCTCCCCTTCAAGCACTCCACACAATAATTCTCTGCTAAGGGAAAGGCACTGTGCTATAATCAGCGGCTCTACAGCTTTAACTAGTATCAGAATCATGCAGGGAGTTTCTATCTGCCACGGATGGCAAATCCCCAGGACATACCCCAGACCTAGCAAATCAGAATCCCCAAGAGTGCAGCCCAATGATCTGTATGTTTTTTACAGCTCCCGAGATTGAGAGCAACTCCTTAGAGAATGTTTCTCAAAGCTCTAATGACTCAAAGCTCTAATGACTCAAAGGACCTCAGACCCATTCACATTCAGCATTGAATGAACAATAAGGCTTTACCCACATAAGTTTCTACTTTTAGCTGGATTCTGGCCTAAAGGAAACAAATGACTCTCTAAGAGTGGGAATTCAGATCCAGCTATAAAGTTCATTGAGACTGTTTTGATTAAAATATAGCTATAAGGCTAGGTGTGGTGGCTCACACCTGTAATCCTAGTACTTTGGGAGGCCAAAGTGGGTGGATTACTTGAGCCCAGGAGTTTGAGACCAGCCTAGGTAACATGGCAAAACCCTGTCTCTACAAAAAATACAAAAACTAGCCGGGCATAATGGCACGTGCCTGTAGTCCCAGCTAGTCGGGGGGGCTGAGATAGAAGAATCGCTTGAACCCAGGAGACAGAGGTTCCAGTGAGCCCAGATCATGCCACTGCACTCCAGCCTGGGCCACAGAGTGAGACTCTGTCTCAAAAAATATATAAACAAATAAATCAAATAAAATCTGTCATGCATGTGGGCAAAATCTCAGGGCTCTGGGTTGCTGGGAATCTGCCAGAGGAGCCCACTGCTGAGCGGCCTGCTCAGAAACCTTGAAGACGCCCATGTGTGTTCCCTCCCAGGCGCACAGCGGGGAGAGGAGCAGGCCTGTAATAGGAAGGAAGAGCCAGCAAATGGAGATGTAACTAACGCCCCATTAGCAGGATTTCCGAAAACTACTGAATTTAATTAAGAATCATGGAAATGCTCCTGCTCACTTGTGTAGGAAGATGGGGAAAGTTTTATATATGCTGGGAAAAAAACAGCTAGAAGGTTCAAGAGGCCTGAGAAGAAAGAAACAGGAGAAGGCAGTGAGATAAAATAAATCAGAGGGAAAGAAGGCTAGGAACCAAAATGTAATATAAATAAGACATCCTTTCATTCATTCAACAAATATTTATTAAACACCTTCTTTCCTTAAATTCCAAATTCCTCATTTGAGGCAGTCCAAATCCTCAGCCGTCCCAAGGCTGTTCTACTCTCCATACAAAACTTTAGTTTCTCCAGCGTTTCCCCATTACCACGTCTCATTTTCCATCCAGGATTCTTCCTATTTCCATGTTTTTACTCATTTTACCTGAAATGATTTTCCCTTTTTCCTCCACCAATTCAAATCTGAATAATTTTTCAAAACCTAGCTGAAGTTACCCTCTTCTGTGGACCCTGGCCTAATTGCCTTCATGCCACTCTGTGTGACATTATAATATTGAGTTTAAGTTGCATTCCACACAAACACTTGATATTTCTTGATTTGAATAGTTCTGTTTTTATTATTGTTATTGGAGACAGGACCTTCCTCTGTTTGGAGTGCAGTGACATGATCATAGCTCACTGCAACCTTAAACTCCTGGGCTCAAGGGGTCCTCCTTCTTCAGTCTCTCAAGTATCTAGTACTACAAATATGTGCCACCACACCCAGATAATTTTTACTGTTTGTAGAGACAGGGTCTCACAGTATTGTTCAGGCTGGTCTCGAACTTCTGGCTTCAAGCAATCCTCTCACCTCAGCTTCCCAAAGCACTGAGATTACAGGCATCAGCCGCCATGCCTGGCCTGTTCTCTTATTTTTTACTGGAACAATGACAAGCCCACAGGAGTTAATTGATTAGGTAGAGGCTCAATTTAGAATTAGAATGAGGAACTCACTTCCTTATAGCAATAGCTGTATATTATTATTAATGAGTTTTACTGTATGAAGAGTGTGTTGAGATTTTAACTGCTATTTACAACATTATAATTTCTATGGAAAAATGTATTTTTAGTTCCCAATAACCAGTTTACAAATAATCTTTTAGAAAAAAAACATGTTCGTAAATTGGATATTGCTTCCCTGAGGCAAAAGTGAAAACAGTGATTAAAGACGTGTAGCATATGAGAAGTAGTAGGAGCTGAGTAACAACTGCTTTGGAAGAAAATCACAAGATTGGGAATTTTTAAATTTGCAATTAAAATACAAAGCTTCTGGCCCCCTTACTTTCAGATACATAGTCGCAATTGCTTGTAAGAATTTCCACTTCCTTTTCTACACTTGACTCTCAACAGTTTAATATCTCGTTAAATTTATTTGTGTTGGTCAAGTCAGCACCAGGAAGGTTATTCTGTTAAACAGTAACATTTAATAGAAACACAGGAACTGGTAACATGGGTGCCAGCCTCCCCATAAAACACGTGATGGCCTTTCCTCAGAAGACGCAGTGGACTGATCAAATGTGACCCCCTTCTTCTGATTTTCCGAGCTTCTCTCATAGGACTCTCGGGGCCACTTGGACTGTTGAGCAAAGTTCCCGAAGGTACCCTGCCACCGCCTGCCAAGTCTGCTGTCTGCCAGCAACACGCCTGCTCCTGCCTTTTGCTTGGAACTGCGTTTTCTATTGTTGCTGTGACTAAGCCCAGCCTTTGCCATGGGCATGCCCTGAATCCTGACACTTAGCTCAAAGTATGAATAGAACCCAAAAGAGTTTGGGTCATACTATGAGCTCAGGATAAGGACTGGATTCACAATGATTGTACCAAGGTTTTCATTAAAACATCACATTCTGTCATATATTTAGCTAAGAGGCCAATTTTTCATTCCTCAAAATGCAGTAGGTGCTTTAGTGTGAAAGAGGCATTACCTCTGATTGTTTAGATGGAACAGCCACATTCATAATTTAATGGATTTGTTTTATGGACTGAATCAAAGTATTCCTAATTTGAATTAAGAAACACTCTGAAGCGGGTCATTTGTGGCTTGAGTCCTAGTCTTGGGATCGGGATGGACTCCAGCTGCCAATGGCAATGACTGTAGCTCACGTGCCCAGCTTTTTGTAGCTCAAAGGATCCTCAGTTTAGTATGAGCCTCTTCTCCATCAGCTAGTACTAGGCCCCCGTTCCTGCTAATTCTAATAACAGCAAGTCACTCAGAGGGACCTTAGCCAAGCCAGGCTTTCTGTTAAGGTTAATATACTTCCTTCTCTATCCAAATATGTAACTTTGGGCAACGTACTTAACTTTTCTAAGCCATGGTTTCCTCATCTGTAAAATGGCCACTATAGTAATGTCACAGGATTCTTGAGGTGTTGCTTTTCCAGCTGAAAGCCACAGGGCCAATGGCACCTTTGCCCAAGTTTTCCTCAGGCCTGCTGGGCTTGTCCTGCCCAGTTAGCCTGGCAGGCTGCACTCAGCTCGCTCTACTGGCCTGGATCCCATACCTGCCAAGAGTGACTGGAGTGGTAAGCCAAGAGTGAGTAAGTGAGCATGGGGTCCGGTCACTGCGCACAGCCAGGCATGCTGGTGGTAGGTGGGGCAGACAGCTCCAGGTGCCAGCCCAGGTGTACCATCAGCAGCTTCCATAGCTGGCACTGGGGAATCCAGTGGTGCTCAGAAGCTTGAAGACACCAGGAACCGCAGAGCCCCAAAGAGGGTGTCACAGCCCTGGCTGGGGGAGATCCTAGGTGTGGGCTCCCTGAAGGGCCACAACTCTTCTCTCCTTCTCTCTTCTCTCCTTGTCACCCACAGTGTGGTGAGCAATGGTGTGTTTCAGCCCTGTTTGTGTTACAGCTCTTTCAGCCCCACCATTCAGTGAGTCCTGAGTTCTTGTCCTGCATCCAGGAAGAATTAGGTACATGGAAAAGTGGACAGTTAGCAAGGCAAAGAGGAGCTTTATTGAGTGACAGAACAGCTCAGAGGAGACCTGCATTGGGTAGCTCCTCTCCACAGGGAGGGCATCCCGATGAGTGTTCAGCTCTCAGCAGAGAGGAGAACCTGGAGTGGGCAGCTCCTCTCTGCAGGCAGGTTGTCCTGTCATCTCCTTGAATCTGTCTGAGTCTGGGGTTTTTATGGGTTTCAGAAGGAAGGAAGTACCTGCTGATTGGTCTGTGGGCAGCCATGGGTGGGCCTGGAAGAAGTACCGTAAGTTCCCACTCTGGTCTGTGGGGCTGGCAGCCTGGCCCTCAGGCTTCAGGCCTTCCCCAGCTTGAAGGCAGGGCTTCACCAGGGACCCACCCCTTTCCACCCAGGACCCTGTCTGCCTCCTGCTGTTACCCAGGCTGTTCGTGCTGAGGGGGGCCTGCAGGCCCATGCAGAGCCACCCTCAGTCCCCACTCAGGCTCCCTCCCATGCTTATCGGTGCCCAAAGTCCAGAGGTGGCCAAGGCAGCAGGGGGCTGGAGTGTCAGTGCTGCCCCAATTGTGCACACACCCAGCCAGGTTGCAACAGCCTCTGGGCTCGGCCTCAACTTTGCTCCAAGATCAGAGCGGGTGCAGGGAGTAGGGAGAGGCCAGGTAGTGGGAGCAGGCACTTCCAAGCCTGCAGGTGGCCAGGGGCTTTTCCCAGGCCCCCAAGAGGGGATGCCCAGGTCTGTAGCCATGGCTTAGGCAGCTGCAGCTACACTCAGAAGGGCAGGGCTCCTGCCCAATCCCAGCCCCCAAGAGCATAGGGATGCCCAGGTCCACAGCCACAGCTGGATGACTGCAGCTGCTCCTGGGGAGCACCAGGTTCCTTCCTTGCCAGGGCTTCCACCTTATCCCAGCTCCTGCTGGTTCTTTGGAGTGTGCAGCACTGGCCATGCCTCACACCCTGCAGCCAGCATCATGGCGGCAGCTGCTCCAAACAGGCCTCCACTACCATCAGTAATATGTGTCTTGTAAGACTTTTATGAGGATCTAATTAGATTGTGCTTATAAGATAGGTGACTGGAATGAAGGAAGGGAGTGTGGCAAGGAGCTGGCTATTTGTTGGGTGATATTGTTGACCTTACGTACAGCAAAAACCAGTCATCTACCTCATTCTATTTGTAAAGTCACACAGCTTTTAATCTCATGCACCACCCAGAATGTAAACAAAATATGGGTAGAAGCACCTTTATTTATCACAATTTTCTGGCTCTCTATTCTATTTCCTTTATGTCCTGAGTATGCTCACATATACTACAGAACAAGTCTCAAATAAGTGTGAACAGAATACTGCCCAAATTGATGACCATCTTCATTGTTTTCTTCTAGCTTCTCCACTAGTTGCCAGAAGAAATGAAAGTGAGAGAGAGGCCAGGAAGAAGGGCAGGGAAGAAAAGAAGGCATGAGAGAGAGAAGGGATGGGGAAGGGAGGAAGAGACCTAAAGGCAGTTTCTTGGACTGGCTCAGGGAGATGCCTGGAACAGACCATGCAGAGACTCTTAAATTTTATAACTGAAAAAGCCAGTAGTCACATTTTAGTACCTTTGTCTCCAAGCAGGACTACAATTAACCCTAACCCCTCTAGACCGATGGGGTATCTGTCCCAGACCTTAAGGATTCCTGGGAAAAGCCAAAGTTAGCAATCCCATTTCTCCTATTAATTAGAACTTCACTCCAAACCACCATCTCTAGATCTCAACTTAGATGTGCAATGGTGTGCCTTTATTTCAAATTTCCATGTTGCACTGTAAGATGTCAATTGTATGGGAAGAAACCATAAAGAAAAACCAGAAAGCTGGTTTCTTTGATTTGACAGAAAATATAGAGACCATTTGGGCACTGGCCCAGGGAAGTTTGAAAAAAAGAGATTAAGTCCCCTAAAGATTTCCCATAGGGGGCCTCAGCAGAAGGGTAACTATTAAGGAAGGAAAAGTAGCCCCACCTACAAAAAAGGAGGTTATGATAGATCTTTATATTTCCCATATTAACTCATACATTTTCTAACCATACCATAAGCAACAATGAAGACAAATTTGCAAGTTTCCTGTTATTTTATCCCTGACAGGCTGTGAGAACAGCAGCATTGAGATCCTCTGAAGTCCTGGTAAGAGCAGATGGCAAGTCTGTGAGTGGCCCTGTGAACTGAAAGCAGGAAGTTCAGCTACATGAAAGAGTAGTAGCTGTCGTGACCAAGTTTCCAGAAGCCCTTGCTGCTGACGCTGCCCACAGGTCCAACCCTCATTTTGTCAGAATTTCTGTGGTAGATGCTCTGCTGATCCCAATCCATCCAAAGCAGCACTCACTAGCTCCAGAAGACACTGGCTTTGGGCCAAAAGTAAACAACTTTCTGAGTCACTGAAACTCCAAAAGCATGTGTGTGGCAAGGCCTCTTTGAAAACATTGCCAAGTTCTCCACATAGCCTCATGTGCCCACTACAACAACCCATCGAGCACTCACCCTCAGAGTGATACACAATTCACACAAGATTCCAGAAATGACAGATCTGTTGCATGCTGTTAAAGAATTAAACAAGACTTGTTCTTAAATCAAAAATACAACTCCCGGAAGCCAGTTGGCATTGTATTTTAAAGTTGACCGTGCTTCATTTCCTAGTGTCAAAGAACGTATCATCTAGTTTACACAGAATGTATATCTATAAACACGTATGAGTATACACAGATATATACATTTATATAGTATATACATATATGTATATAGATACATGTATCTATACACACACACACATATACACACACAGTAGTTCCACCTTATCCATGCTTTCACTTTCCATGGTTTTACTTACCCTCAGTTGCTGTGGTTCAAAAATATTAAATGGAAAATTCTGGAAATAAACAATTCATAAGCTAAAAAGGAAGTTGAGGCTGGGCGTGGTGGCTCACGCCTGTGATCCCAGCACTTTGGGAGGCCGAGGTGGGTGGATCAAGAGGTCAGAAGATTGAGACCATCCTGGCTAACAAGGTGAAAGCCCGTCTCTACTAAAAGTACAAAAACAAAATTAGCCAGGCATGGTGGTGGGCATCTGTAGTCCCAGTTACTCGGGAGACTGAGGCAGGAGAATGGCGTGAACCCAGGGGGCGGAGCTCACAGTGAGCTGAGATCACACCACTGCATTCCAGCCTGGGCCACAGAGTAAGACTCCACGTCAAAAAAAAAAAAAAAAAAAAGAAGTTGACTGTGTTTATACCCTTCAGCTCAGCATTCCATTCCTAGATATATACTCAAGAGTAATACTTACACATATACATACCTAGAGAGGAAGAGAAGAAAGTTCATAGCATTGAACGGCATAATACTAAAAGACTAGAAATGACAAAATACCTATCAGTGGTAGGATAAATAAATAAATGGCATATGTCAATGAAATGAAGGATTATGCAGCGGAGAAAATAAATGAACTACAGCTGTGTTTGACAACACAGAAAATTTTAGTATCATAATAAGTGAAAAAGGCAAATTCCAAGAAACTTCATATAGCATTATACTCTTTATATAAAGTTTTAAAATAAATAAAACTGAATGATACATTGTCATAAGTCAACAAGAAATGAATAATGAATGCCTCTGAGGGTAACAGAAGAAGACAGAATAAAGAGGAGTGCTTGGATCTTGATGTAAGTTGATTTGGTTCCAGTTCTGGCATGGGTGATGATTTCACAGGGACTTATGATATCACTTAATTAACTTTTAAAAGGGTCATACATA
Organism: Mandrillus leucophaeus; assembly: GCF_000951045.1. NCBI lineage: Eukaryota > Metazoa > Chordata > Mammalia > Primates > Cercopithecidae > Mandrillus > Mandrillus leucophaeus. The sequence continues at coordinate 1,047,481 of NW_012103798.1, forward strand.
GACAAATGATAATAATATATAAAACAAATAAGCAATTACTCCACAAATATTCCCTGAGTCTTTCTGTTGGGTATAAATCTAACAATGACATCTTCGTAGCAGCAGCAGGAGAGGGGGTTAAAAACCTCTGTAGGTCGCTTTCTCACTGTTTCTCTCCCTGGTATGCTCAGAACTCATCACTCACAATAAAATCAAGTTACTATTCAGGAAAATATTTCACACAGATTAAAAAAAAAAACCATCCCATCAGGGCAATTTTGTCAATGACAGTTTCGTCAGCCTCCAAACACAGCAGAGTGGAAAACTGGTCATTCTTCATCCTTACCATGTTTATTTTGCTGGTCTTAGGCAATCCTTAAGCAAGTCTGACAAAACCCAACTATTGCTCAATAAACCTCAGCCTTCTTGCTTGTTGTAGCAAATAAAATTAGCTTCTGTATCTATGTTCTCAACCACTGTGGTCACCCAAGATCTAGGGATGTATCCTTGTGGTTGGCCTGGTTGGCAAAGCCTAACAGAAGAGTGGAGTGAGCTAACCCAGAAGGGAGTCAGGCGGTGGGTGAGCCGTTCCTCCTCTGAAGAAGACTTGCCCACCTGCAGGTCACCCAGCACTGCTCCCCACGGCCTCCCCACTGCTCATCCCCATCCCAGAGACTAGTAAACTCACAAACACCCTTCCAGTTGAATGGGGGGAATTGGTTAGAAAGAAATAGTTCCATTTTATGAAGCATTTTCAAATTACTTAAGGAAAACAAAAATTATCATTACTAAAACAGTTGCCTGATTTAGGACTGTTTAGTCTGTTGTCTGCTGTGTGAGTGATGACCAACTGAACCAACTCTATTTCTTGTACCATTTAGTGCCCCAAATAGAAATTCTTGTACTCTATAGAAATTCCCCCTCTATCATGAGGGGGGAAATACTAATATAATTAGTCTCTGCCATTTAGGAGCCCACTTTCTGTTCAGAAACCTCAGATTTCTCAATTCTCATGTGAACAACATGAGCATTATTAGCAATCCATGTGACCAGGAGTAATACTATTTGGGAGCAAAAAGGCCTCATCAAGAAAGTGAGCTTTCCAAAAGTCTGCAATTAATAAGAAATAGGCACGAATCCAGGCTACCTAGTCCTAAGAGCTCCTGTCTCCATCTTCTTTTTGTCTGCAGAATAAGGCCATTTCTATGCGCTACCTTCTCATGAAGATGCTATGAACATAGAAAGCTGCTGGAGCTGTGGAGTTCTTGGACAAAAGCCATGATACTGCAGTGACAACCACCTCCTGGAATTTCATCTGCAAACTCAGATGACACAATAACCTCTGCGGGAACTATATAAGCCCTTGTCATTTATCATGCATAAAACATATTTCAAGCCACTTCTTGGAGGAAGCTTCACTTAGAGCCAAATGGAGCAAATCAGACTGTGTTCTCTCCCAGCCGGCCCTGAGACATGGGAAGTTCTTCTGAAACCTTTTGATTCTCTTCAAAGAGCTCCATTCACAAGCACAGTGGCCCCCAAGGTCAAGTCGTATATTGGATTGATACATTGTTATAAACCCCACAGGAGTTTGCACCCCTGGCCATTACCCATTGCCCCTCTTCCAGGCGATGAGGGGAATACTAGATGGTCCCTAACTGTGCAAGATGACTATCATATGACATAACTGCAAAAAGAAGAGAGAGAGATTTCCAACAAGATGGTGATTCCCAAACGTGGGGCTTTACTGGAAAAGAAAAGCACCCTCAGGAACTGGCCAGACTGGGCACTTCCGGGTGAGCTATCTTAACAACGCCTGGGCCTTGCCTAAACCCATTGGTGAGGCCTCATTGAGGCTGCAATTTCCCAGTCATGAAGGTGAGGCAATGGCACAGTTGAGCCAGGTTGAGGGTCTTAACACAGCCTTGGGTGCCTTTGGACAAGCCAGGCTTTGCTGTGTGGCATCCCTTCACTCACTTTGGAGATGGGATGAGGAGGGCAGGCCTGCCCACCAGCTCTATCCTCTCCATCTTAGCATTCTTTCCCCAAAGCCATGGTTCCTTATACTCTTGCCTTACCTGGCAAAACCTCTTTTCTCCCCATGGGACACGCAGCTCACCTGCAATACAGGAATCTCATCTTTGCTTAGCCAAAACCAATAGCCGTACTCAAAGGAGAAAAGGGCAGGGAGGCGTTTGGGTTGTCTTGACAGAGAGACAACAGACGTTACATCAGGGGCCATTTTTTATTTGTTCTGTCAATGAATAAATCATTATCCCTTGCAGGAAAAGAACCACTTCAGCCCTTTGTCCTTTGGACATGAGAGATCACTAGGCTACAGACCCATAAATAGAGTGCTGTGTTTGGATGGCATATCCCAAAGCAGCACCTGGGAAACAAGACCCCAGTGAGCTCCACTCGGGTTTGTTTTGTCATACTTCCCCCGCACGTCACGCCTCAAGGGTACTAAAATCAGCTCAGGACGATGCAAGGAAGAGCTGTCCTCAGGCTTATCTTCCCAAAAATCTGATGGTTGAAGAGAAAATAATTTGAGGGTATCTCCAACCTTCTGAAAGTAAGAGATGGATGGCTTGCAGTTTTGAGGATTCACCACCCACCGAGTGTGCTCTCCAAAAGCTCCCTAAGCAAGCGACAGTGGAATGTGGCTGGAAAAGAACAAATGAATCCAGGCTAGCAGTAACCTGCTTGAGTAATGGATCAACAAGTTTTACTGAAATACAGCAGACCAGTACAATCAATACAGTCGTCTGAACAGAAAACCACTGCAGGACAGATTTTTTTCTTCTGAGACAGGATATCTGAGAACTTACTTTTTTGGGGGATCCTTGCTGACTTGCCTTATGATTACCACAGTTTTTACTGCTCCATTTAAACATAAATCAGTCACCCTGGGTGCTAGTCACAACCCAACCTGCATTCTCTTATTTCACACATGTGCTGACTGCCTGATGTTGTCATGCAAATCAAACAAAACCCTGAGATTCACTCCCCTCACACCGTTCTGAGTGTGGAGAAAATTGGGATCTCTTTTTGGTTTGCTTGTTTGTTTTTTTTGCTTGATGTCTCCCGTAAGCAATCCCTTCTATTCCCTTAAGCCCTACATGTCATGTAGGGTATAAATGGAATTGCTGCGGACATTTAAACACCTATTTCTCAACAGTATGTTAAAATCAAGCTTTTGAGGATGGGTAAAATAACTCCGAATTGGGTCTATTGGCCTTGAGATTACCAGATGAGAATCTATCTTGATACATTAACCTCCTGGTGTTAGTGGGGCATTTATTCAGCCTTAGAGGGTCGAAGGGCATTTCATCCTAAGTTGTGAAGGCAATGATACAAAACTTGTTAAAAGGATGGGCAGCATTTTCTCTGTGCATGTTAAGACACTAAGAAATATACAGTGAAGTGGATTCTTTCACAAATATACAGTCTCCCAGTCTGGTACAACACAGACGAGGGGAAATGTGGCTTATTTATTTCTGCCCTGTCTAAATCCTTTATTTCCTCTCCTCAAAATACCCCAATGGCATACCAGCTGTGACCCGGCTTCTGATGTATGTGTATATCTCAGTTGCTTGTTGATGGTATTAAGAATTGAAGCATCCCTAAACCCAGCTCACAGGAAGCCAGGTCAGAGCTGCTAATATTAGATTACATTCTAATTATTTATTCTACATCGCTCTTCACACCAGTATTCTAAGATCAACAGATCAAGGTTTGCCACTGAATATTAATGCTACTATTCAGCAGTATTCTAGAGCTGCATTTGTGTCTCTCCCTGGACAGAGAGACCAACCACAGGCCAAAACGGAAATCCAGACCCTGCTCAATATCACATTAGCATGTCTCTTCCTATCATGGTCGCAAAAAATCATTTCCCAGTTGTCCCACATGAATAGCTCCTTACAATGTGAATGAAGCCCAAACTACCCACTTTGTGCAAAATAGTAAAAGTGAATTGTCCTTTCTTTAAAAAATAAAAAGCAGGCAAGCAGACCACCTTTGCCCTTTTTCTTTGTAAAAGCAGCTGCTTCTGTAGATTTATCCTATCTCCTAGAATTTACTGCCAGCCTACCTACATCAGGACAAACCAGAGACCTCCATGGAAAGAAAACTTCCTGATGGGAGAGCAGTCCCCAGGCTGGCGTGAGAGCTGGCCACAAGGCAAGCAAGCAAGCAACGAAGCAACCAAGACAAGCTGAAAGAATGTGGGATTTATTCGGGCTACTCTAACAAAATAGCATAGAGTGGATGGCTTATAAACAACAGATTTTTACTCCTCACAGTTATGAAGGCTGACAAGGCACTGGCAGATTCCGTGTCTGGTGACGGACCACTTCTGCATAGATGCCTGTCTTCTCACTGTGTCCTCACATGGCAGAAGGCTCAAGGGATCTCTCTGAGGTCTCTTTTATAAGGGCACTAACATCATTCATCAGGGCTTTGCCCTCAATACCTAATCATCTTGCAAAGTCTTCATCTCCAAATACTCTCACCTCAGGGGTTAGGATTTCAACATGAATTTTGGCAGGGAGGGGGAGTGGTGGGGAGAAACATTCAGACCTTCACACCTGTGGTGTTCCAGTGTTCTTCTTGTGCCTGTTTAGTCTGCCAATGTCTTTTTAAAAAATTATTATTATTATTATTGTTATACTTTAAGTTCTGGGATACATGTGCAGAACGTGCAGGTTTGTTACATAGGCATACATGTGCCATGGTGGTTTGCTGCACCCATCAACCCATCATCTACGTTAGGTATTTTTCCTAATGCTATCTCTCTCTTACCACCCCCACCTCAAGACAGGCCCCACTATGTGATGTTCCCCTCCCTGTGTCCATGTGTTCTCATTGTCCAACCCTCACTTATGAGTGAGAACATGCAGTGTTTGGTTTTCTGTTCCTGTGTTAGTTTGTTGAGAATGATGGTTTCCAGCTTCATCCATGTCCCTGCAAAGGACATGAACGCATCCTTTTTATGGTTGCATAGTATTCCATGGCGTATATGTGCCACATTTTCTTAATCCAGTCTATCATTGATGGGCATTTGGGTTGGTTCCAAGTCTTTGCTATTGTGAATAGTGCTGCAATAAACATACATGTGCATGTGTCTTTATAGTAGAATGATTTATAATCCTTTGGGTATATACCCAGTAATGGGATTGCTGGGTCAAATGGTATTTCTGGTTCTAGATCCTTGAGGAATTCCACATTGTCTTTCACAATGGTTGAACTAATTTACACTCCCACCAACAGTGTAAAAGCATTCCTATTTCTCCATGTCCTCTCCAGCATCTGTTGTTTCCTGACTTTTTAAGGATCACCATTCTCACTGGCCTGAGATGGTATCTCATTGTGGTTTTGATTTGCATTTCTCTAATGACCAGTGGTGATGAGCTTTTTTTCATGTTTGTTGGCTGCATAAATGTCTTCTTTTGAGAAGTGTCTGTTCATATCCTTTTCCCACTTTTTGATGGGGTTGTTTTTTTCTTGTAAATGTGTTTAAGTTCCTTGTAGATTCTGAATATTAGCCCTTTGTCAGATGGATAAATTGCAAAAATTTTCTCCCATTCTGTAGGTTGCCTGTTCATTCTGATGGTAGTTTCTTTTGCTGTGCAGAAGCTCTTTAATTAGATCCCATTTGTCAATTTTGGTTTTTGTTGCCATTGCTTTTGGCGTTTTAATCATGAAGTCTTTGCCCATGCCTATGTCCTGAATGGTATTGCCTATTAGAGTAGTTACTGAAGGAACAAAGGGGAAGAGTTTGAACTATTAGAGCCTAGATATTTGGAGGAGGCCCCCTAGAGAACTGGAATCCAGACTTTTGCATAGCTGATATGAATGTTGGGAGGGATTTAATTAATAGAATGCACTGTTTACAATTAAAGATTTAATGTCCTATATAAATGGAAGAACAGCTATTGGTAAAGAATATTCATAGAGACAATATCGGACATAATTAAGCATAATATATAATATGTATTATATTTTACCATGAATAACGTTAATGCTTATATTAGTGTATTCTCCAATTTATATGGGTGATAGTACATAGTACGTACTATGTCATAGTACATGCTATATAAAACTAAACCTATGTAGTAGTAGTACATATATTTGTGGGGAAAGGTACCACTGAGAAGGTAATGTTGCCCAGTTTATGCTGATACCCTGGGAGATTGGAAGAGGGACCCTGAGGAGCTTAGATCAGACTTCTGAGTACAGGTATCTGCCATGTGCTCTAAAATATCTCAGATTGTGGGAAAAATCTGGAAATGGTAACTAAATGCTACTGGTACCATTTGTAGGTGCGTGGATTAAAGGACCATTATTGTGGCGACACTGGCAAAAATAGGAAATGCAACAGGAACAAGCCCCTACTTTTTCCTCATGCCTTACAGTCTTCCTCCAGTCTTCCTTCCTTTCTCTTTATCTACTTGTATCATACAGTCTAATGCAGCGCTAGCTGGTAAAGGAGAAATGTAAATTTCAGAGCCTCATACCCAGCATCACAAAGCAAAATATAGGAGAAGTGATGAACTGAGAGACAATGGTTCGTTATTCGACTGAAAGTGTCATATATGTGTTTGGTCCATTGATAGGTTAAAATTCTGTTGAATTGCCACTTTTGATATTACATAAATTGATGAACCCAAAAAAGATTCTAGGATCACTTGTGTGAATTCAGCACCTACCGTATATGTGAGAAATGTACTAAATAAACACAGAAATATATGCTTTGTTCTCATCTCGGACATTTAAATAAACCTCACAAAGGCTTAAAAAAAAACAATGTGGGAAAGAAGGGTGGCTAAGGCATTGCAGGAAATATTATTTGAGTATTTCAGCAATTATCTGCAGTCAGGGGTTCAACTTCAGTTTTGGGATGCGGTCGGATAATAGACTATTAAATTACTACTTTTGCTACCTCCAATGTAGACACTATGGCAGATCAGTGAAGACACATGGCAAATATTTTATTTGTGTGAGACTGATTTCCTAATCAACCATCACACTTCGTTCAGTTGGGCGCTCAATGAGTATTTGTTGATGTGGATAGCTATCATCTATTGAACTCTGATTATATTCCAGACCCTTTTCTAATTCTAAGCACTTTTAAACATTATTTCTAACACTATCAAACAACTTCATAATTAATATAACTCCATAACATAATAGGTAGAACCTATTATAAAGAAAACTGGCTCCAAACAATTAAGGAACCTGTCCAGAGTTGTTAAAGTGCAAATAAGTGGCAGAGGCAGGATTCGAGTCAGGTTTGTGCGATGTCAAAGCCTATCTGTGATCTTTCCAAGACACCAACAAATTCCACAACAGTGAAGCATGCTGAATTCACTGGAATTACAAAGGTAATAAAAATGAGCCATGCCAAAAGTTAAAATTTGGGTAAAATGCAAAGGCTATTCCTTTCAGCAAAATAAAAAGTCAGAACCACCAACTGTTAAAACACTTATCATTAAGCATAGATCTTTGCCCTAGCAGTGAAGGTCAACAAAGTCAACGATCCAGAAATTAAAGTGCAAGTACCTTCATCTCCTGAATTTAACATAGGAAATGGTAAAATGAGCTTGCCAATGTTTAAAGCCCTAGGTTGGGAATTGGGAAACCTGGGTTCCACTTTGAGATCTATTATTAAGAACTCTGTGTCCCTAAGTAAGATCTGCAAGACTCTTGGCTGCCCCAGTCTCAGTTCCTTGCCTGTGAAAGGAAGGGATTCGGTGCTATAAGATTTCTAAGTTCCCATCTTTGTCAAAGGCTAAGATTTGTCTTAGAATGTTGTCTTAAGAACTGACACTAATTTACGTCATGACATCTTAGAGAGGCAGGGCCCATTTTGCAGATGAAAAGTAGAGATTCACAAAAGTTAAGTAAGCTTACTGAACTCTCTCTCACTCTCGCTCTCTCTCTCTCATCCCTGTATTGCCAGACTCCCCCTCTTATGCCATCCTGCTTTGAAATGCTTCATTGCCATTGGCTGAGGTGGGATAGAAGGCAGCTAGAATGCCTCCTTCCACCCTTCTCTAATGTTGAGACCTTCCCTCACTTCCTAGAAAAAGCCACCATGTCCCTAACACAGCCCACATTCTGGCAAACATCCCATCCACATGACGTAGAATGGGGGCTGTGATTTTGTTCCCACCCATTTGTGTGGATGTGATTAACAGTAAACTCACTCAGTCATCTGGACCTCTAAAAAGAATCTGTTGTTGAGGGCCAGCACTTCTCCTGCCTGTTTACTGACACCTCAACACAACCTCACAGTCCCCATTTTGGCCACCTGCCTTCCACTCCTTCCAGTCACCCAGGCACAAAACCAAACCACTCTGCTCTTCTGAACAAAGATGTCCTTGAGTGAAAATTCAAAATACAAGCTTACCATGTTACACGAGGACTATTAAACTTTTTAAGCCAGCCTTATGCTAAATCACTTGGGTTTGGCTGTCTCTCTTTACACATCACACACTCACACCTCCCTTCCAATCTGGAGAAATCTAGTTTTCCCCTCATCCAAATTTTCAGCACTGTACATTTTAAGAGCTCTTTACCTCTTGTTTATTTATTCTTTCACCACCTCAAGGTATTTCATTCCTAAGTACTTTGTTTTTCCATTCCATATTTTCTCGCTCTTACTTGCCAGTTTTTTCATTCCTTCCTCTGCCTTTATTATTTTCCTTTCCTCTGGCAAAACAAAACAAAACACATACACACACCTCCTTTTTTAGTACTCTAAAGAGTGCTGCGTTGTTTGTCCTTTCTCTTTATCTGCTTTATACATCATTGGCCCTGGAGACAGAGGGCTCTTTCTTCTCTCTTGGGATTTGCCAAGAGTATTTATTAAGCACTGTATTACACATCTACATGCATTAGGTGTTCTGTACATGTATTCCCATTAAATCCTCAAAACCACCTTATGAAATAGTTATTTCTCTAAAACAGTGCTTTTCAAACCTTAATGTGCATATAAATCACCTAGGGATCTTGCTAGCATACAGATTCCAATTCAAACAGTTCTGGGTAGGACCTGGGAATCTGCATTTCTTGCAAGCTGCCAAGGTTGCACATCTGTGGATCACATTTGCAGGTTTGGCCTGTGTTTGGAACCAGACTGTTGATCCACAGTGTTGAGCGCTGCGTTCTTCCCACCATTCTCTCCTAAAATGAAAGTACCCCTTGAAAGGTCAACAGGTTCACCACGGACATCTCAGCATGTTGGTGACAGTTGCAGAATGTGTAGCCTGTGAACAATGAAAGCAGAGAGAGAATAACACCTATTCAGGGAAGGGAAACAGAAGGCAACAGTTGTTGAAGGTGAAAGCAATCTAGTAAGAGACTAACGCAGTAGGGGTGAGTCTTCAAGACAGACAGATTAAGGAAGATGTCAGCCCCTCACCCCAGGATACAGACCCAGGGGATAAGACACAGACTCTGCCATCTTGAAATTTACTGAATCTCCTCTCAAAAAGCATTTATTGAGGACCCACTAGCATAAGTGCATGTCCCACATACTCTATGTATCTTCTCATTAAATGCTCATGACCACTTTCAAGGTCGCTACTACCCTCAATTTTACAGATGAACAGAACTAAGGCTCAGGTAACTTGGTTAACTTTTCCCAAGATAATTACCAATTTGCAAAAATCAGATTCAAGCCATTCTTCCCACTGCAAGCTCAGGTTTCTATTATAACACAAGCTGACAAAACACTGAAGAGAAATGGAGAAGCCCACTAGGGTCTAAGCAGAACTTCTGCCTTGGATGAAGCTTTTCTTTCTTCCTTTTTTTTTTTCTTTGTTAAAGCATATGCAACTCAGAAGAGAAAGACACTGTTTTTTATGCTACTTATGGCTTTGGATATAAATGGAGAAAAAGAATCTCAGGAACACAGCATAGAGGGACTGTGGTATGTAGTGGAACCCTCTGCATCACTTTTATCTGATGCACTTCTTACCTCTTTTACTAGCCTGGAATCTGGAGGGAAGGGAGTGGCAGTTGCTGAAACTAGTCCATCTCTGAAGGAGAAGCAGCTCAGCCTTGTGTTTGATTACATCCTCTCCCATTCCTCCTGGCCTCCAGGGATGTATGTCCCGTAAATTACCCCAAAAAATGATTACATCAGTTTTACTCCCACCTTTGGGTCCATTGTCTCAGTCTTAAAATAAACCATAGTCATCCAATTAAAAATTAATAATAATAACTTAGATCAGTTTGGTGGTCCTTATTTCTTCTTTCCTTCAGTTTCCTTCTTCCATCTGCTCTTTCTACTTTCTTTCAAGAAACTGCCAGTTTGTCATTATGCAAAAATCATAGCATGTACCCACACAAACTTGGATAGTATGGCTTACTGCACACCAAGTCTATATGGTAGAGTCTATTGATCCCAGGCTACAAACCAGTACAGCATGTTACTGTACTGAATACTGTAGGCAACTGTAACACAATGGTAAGTAATTATGTATCTAAATATAGCAAAGGTACATTTAAAATACAATAGAAAAGTATTTTTTAAATGGTACATCTGTCTAGAGCACATACCAGGAACGGAACTGCAGGAGGGGAAGTTGCCCTGGGTGAGTCAGTGAGTGTGTGAGTGGTGAGTGAACATGAAGGCCTAGAACATGACTGTACACCACTGTAGACTTTATAAACACTGCACACTTAGGCTACACTCAATTTATAAACAAATACTTTCCTTCTTCAATAATAAGTTAACCTTTGCTTACTATAACATTTTTACTTTATACACTTAATTTTTTTAACTTTCTGTTTTGTAATAACACTTAACTTAAAACACAAACACACCGTACAGCTGTACAAACAAATTTTTTTCTTTATGTCCTTATTCTATAAGCTGTTTTCTATTTTTTGATTTTTTTCTTTTCTTTTTTTACTCTTTAAACTTTTTTGTTAAAAATTAAGACACACACGTACACATTAGCCTGGGCCTACACAGGGGAAGGATCATCAATATCACTGTCTTCTACCTCCACATCTTGTCCCACTGGAAGGTCTTCAGGGGCAATAACATGCACAGAGCTGCCATCTCCTATGATAACAATGCTTTCTTCTGAAATACCACTTAAAGAATCTGCCTGAGGCTGTCCTACAAAAACCCTTTTATCCACATAAGTAGAAGGAGTACACTCTCAAATAATGACAAAAAGTGTGCTACAGTAAATACATACGCCAGAAACACAGTCATTCATTATCAAGTATTATGTAGTATACACAACTGTATGTGCTATAATCTTACATGACTGGCAGCTAGTAGGTTTGTTTACATAGCATCACTACATACACATGAGAAATGCATAGTGCTGTGACATTATGTTGGCTTCTTTATTAGAGGATAGGAATTTTTCAGCTCCGTTATAATTTAAGGGACCACTGTCATATATGCAGTCATTGACCAAAACATCCTTAAGCGGCACATAACTGTACTCACTTACTCCACGAAGCTTTGTGTTCTGGCATCAGTTCCTACTGCTCTCCTGAAACTATTTCCCTTCATGGTCACTGGGAGCCACTTACCTGCCTTTTCTCTCTGACAACCTTTCCTCATGCTGGATTCGTCTCAGTTTTGCTAGACGGTTTAACACCATTGCTTACCTGCTTCATCTGGAAAGGTTCTATCTGACTTTTGAAAATAGTAGTGCTGGCCGGGTGCGGTGTCTCACACCTGTAATCCCAGCACTTTGAGAGGTCGAGGTGGATGGATCACCTGAGGTCAGGAGTTCGAGACCAGCCTGGCCAACAAAATGAAACCCGTCTCTACTAAAAATACAAAATTAGTTAGGTGTGGTGGCGCACACCTGTAGTCCCAGCTACTCAGGAGCCTGAGGCAGGATAATCACTTGAACCCAAGGTAGGGGAGGTTGCAGTGAGCCAAGATTGCACCACTTCACTCCAGCCTGGGTGAAACAGGGACACTCTGTCTCAAAAAAAAAAAAAAAAAAAGACGGAAAATAGCAGTGCCTAATTCTCTTCCCACCTTTATGGTCTCTCTCTGATTACCCTGAAGATTCTTTCTCCTCCATTCATCCCTAAATGTAGATGGCCCCTAACTTTCATCATTGTTCCATTTCTATTTCCTAACACTTCCTCCTTAGATGATTTCCTCCCCTGCTGTGGCTTCAGTTATTATATTCTGAGTACATAACTTCTTGGCTCCAGACTCACATTTTTGTCTGGCAACTAAACATTTCCACCCATCATTTTCTAAGTAATGATATTACCTCAAACTAAAAAAGTCTTTCCCTGATTTGATGTTTTCTTTTTTTTAAGAGACAGAGTCTCACTCTGTCACCCAGGCTGGAGTACAGTAGTACAATCATAGTTCACTGCAGCCTTGAACTCCCAGGCTCAAGCGATCCTCCCACCTCAACCTCCTGAGTAGCTGGGACCACAGGCACGCACCACCCCACCTGGCTAATTTTTTTTTTTTAAGTTGTAATAGAGACGGGGTTTTCCTATGTTGCCCAGGCTGGTCTCAAACACCTGGACTCAAGTGATCCTCCCACCTCTGTCTCCCAAAGTGCTGAGATTACAGGTGTGAGTCACTGTACCCAGCCAAAATTTTACAGTTTCTTTAACGGTATCACTATTTTCTCATTCATCCAGAGGTAATTTGGATGAATGGGAAGGTGAGAGGTATCATCTCAAAATCCTTAGCCCTAAAGACCCAAGAGATCATCAAGTTCTATAGATTGAATCTCCCTTACACTTTTCACTTTCTCCCTCTTATTTTTATTCCAACTACCACCATAATGGTTCAAATCCTTGGTGGACCTCCCATCTGTTCCCTCTTTTCCAGTCCATTGCCACTGCCTCTATAATCTCTCCATGTCTTGCTTCCTCCATTTATTCCCACCTCCCATCCCTCCAAAGTCCTTTTGCCAGATAAATCTTTCAAAGACAGAGATATGGTCATGTTACTCCCTAAAACTTCCAGTTTCTAATTGCCCAAGTAATGAACTCCAGACTCCTCTCCTCATCTTATTAATACTCTCCAAACTGTAGCCTAACTTACCTTCCAAGCCTTAAACCTCACAGGTACTTAGTTTATATAAGCTAAGTAAATAAGTGCAGATGCCAAACTAGAGTGCTTCTTATTCCAGGAACAGGCACCACGCTTATCCTCTTCCGAGTTTCTACTCACAGTTCCTCTGTCGGAAAGGTCCTTCCCGATAGCCAGCTCGGTTCCCTGTTTTTCCACACCAATCTCAAATCTCAGCAAAGTTATGCAATGCAATTTCTTCCCTTCCAGCTTTGAGTCTCCAGAACTTGTGCTCTACAAGATCTTTAATAATTTGTTTTTCAGGTTATCTATAGTAATTGGTAACTTAAAAAAAATGTGTTTCTCTCCCGTAGAATCTAGGAGCAAAGATAATACATGTATCTAAATAGCTATGATCAAAGAAGTTTCATGGTGGCCAAAACAGCCCAGATTTTTTCCGTTGGTGACTATTGTGTCAGAAATCTATGTGTGTGTGTGTGTGTGTGTGTGTGTGTGTATGTGTGTGTGTGTGTAGGAAAGAGGGGAGTCACGTGAGTTTCTGTTGCTAACACTAGTAAAATATTACTTGTTAACTATTTGAAACCATGTAATCTTGGCGGTAAGATAAAAGCAGCTCTATCAATATTACCTAGATAAAAGCACACAGGGATATTGGACTAATCATTAATGATTTTAATCAAAGAATAAGAATCCCCATTTAAGAGACTAACTAGAGATTCTAGTTTGAATAGTAAAGTCACACCATTAGCGGAATCCCCTGGAGATTATGAAGAACTCAGAATGAAAGTCTCGGGTAGGATAGAAAAATCTAGTTTTCATCATCTCTCGTGTCTGATGGTGAGAGGGAAAAAAAGCATACACTAACGTTTCTCAAACTTTAATGTGCACTGGAATTACTTGGAACTCTTGTTAAAATGCAAATTCTGAATCTGTAGGTCTGGGGGAAGAGAGGGTAGCCTGAGATTTTACATTTCTGACAAGCTGAATTATGCCTATGATACTGATTCTCTGGATCACACTTTGATTTGCACAGGGTCTGAAATCATGCTTAAAATTCACTCAATATTTTCAGTGTGGGCCTAGTTCAATTTCAATACCAGGGTTGTTTTTGGTTTTGTTTTCAGTTTTTTGTTTCATTTTACTTGAGGCGGGGTCTCACTCTTTCCCCCGGGCTGGAGTGCACTGGCGCTATCACAGCTCATCACAGCCTCGAACTCCCAGGCTCAGATGATCCTCCCACCTCAGCCTCCCAAGTAGCTGGGACTACAGGTGCATGCCACCATCCCCAGCTAATTTTTTTGTGACTATATTTTTTGTAGAGATAGGGGTTTACCATGTTGCCCAGGCTGGTCTCAAACGCCTGGGCTCACACAATCCGCCCACCTCAGCCTACCAAAGTGCTGGGATGACAGGCATGAGCCACCATGCCTGGTTCAATATCATGTTTCTAATGCTATTGTAGCAGTGAATATTCAAATTCATGACTGCCAGTTTGCACCACAGAGCCAGATTGACGCAAACATTTCCTAAAATTCGGCCCCATTTCCAGATTATTTGAAAGTCACATACTCATCTCCAAAACTCTGAAGATCCTTTTCATCTTAGTGAACAGAATTGAAATTCAATTAAGCACTTCATCTTTAAAGTAAGGTATCTTGAAAATGGACACTTGATAATTCTGAGGTTATAATAGAGCTCCAATAGACAGCTACAAAAATTTAAAGTAGGATTCACATGGATCAAAATTTGCAAAATTGGTCTCCAAAAGGGGCTTTGCCTCTATTAAATACCCAAACAATTCTTTAAATCTTGTGATTCCGGGGAGCTCAGAGCAGCTCAGCCACTAAAAATGAGTGAAGTATCCAGTTACCTGTGGTGTGAATGTGAATACCTATACTCTTTTAACCATATCACTTAGGCTTGGGGTTTTTTTCTCTGCAGTTTCAAAATGAATGTGTTCAGATGTCTTCACTCATCAGTAAGGAAGTACAGTCCTGTGAGTCTCTGGGATCCAATAAATTGGGTCTCCGAGAGTCCCTTAAACTCAAAAAGCCTTTGATCTAAGAAAGCAGCTCAAAAGGTCCCATCTTTCCAACAAGTTTCCATGACCTGGCCATCTGCCTGCAGAGAAATAAACTGTTTCCATATCCTACATCAACTAATTTCTTCCCAACCTCTCACAACCTGGCAAGCATTAAGGGCACAAATGAGAAGAACATTCACAACCCCGATCATTTCCTCCATCACATCATTGAAAGAACCTATAGAGTTCTCAGCACAGAATGTCCCAACAAATGATGCAATGGAAGGAGCACCCACTCACCTTCTCATTTGATTTGAGCAAAACATCCACGCCTTTTTTTCCCTCACATTGCAGGTGTCCCATCTACGGCCACTGGACTCAGATTTTCCACATTTAATCTACTTAAGTTTCTTACTGGTAAGAAGTTAGGCTCTTCTGGCTCATGTTGGCTAATTTTATTAAGTCATTTTTTTAAATATACCTGTTAGGCTTGAATGTGTCCCTCAGAAATTCACATGTCAGAAACTGGAAACTTAATCTACAAGGCAACAGTGTTGGGAGGTGAAGCCCAATGGGACACATTTAGATTAATGCTGTTATAAAGGGCTTGATGAAGGGAAAGAAGAGCCTAACCTCTTACCAGTAAGAAACTTAAGTAGATTAAATGTGGAAAATCTGAGTCCAGTGGCCATAGATGGGACACCAGCAATGTGGGGGAAAAAAAAGGCATGGATGTTTTGCTCAAATCAAACGAGAAGGTGAGTGGGTACTCCTTCCATTGCATCATTTGTTGGGACATTCTGTGCTGAGAACTCGCTCTCTCTCTCTCTCTCTCTTCTCCTTCTGCTATACGAGGATATAGCATTCCTCCTCTCCAGAGGACACAGCAAGAAAGCCCTCACCAGATGCTGGCACCTTGATCTTGGATGTTCCAGCTTCCAGAATAGTGAGAATATAAATTTTTGTTCTTTCTAAGTTACCCAGTCTTGGGTATTCTGCTATTCCCAAGACAGACTAAGACAGTTTCCAAAGCACCATATCCTGCTGATAGAAGACCACATTTTAGAAGGCCCAAATCATGATTCTTATTAGGTTGTCCCCCATGTCCTTCTACCACACAGGCCAGAAGTTTCTCCCAGGAAAGAAATGGTATTCTCTTCTTCTGGGACATCTTTTCCTGAGAGCCCCATCATTGATCAAAACCATTATTTATTCCAAAAAGCCAGTAGATTCTAACCTGTTTCCCCAGGCATTTGAAAGAAACAATCATTCTCTCTTATTCTGGTAACAGCACTGCACTTTTCTTCAGAAGAGTACCTCTTCTAAATTTTTAGTTGTTATGGTTTTGGTAGGCTCATGACAAGAACCAAGCCAAGCCACACAACCACAACTTTGAGAAGGTAAGAGATGGGCCTCTAATTCCACCAGGTTGTGAACTGGTAAGATGTAAGCTGGAGCACTGCAAGCCACCTAAACACCTATGGGGAAAGCCCATGTAAGAATAGAGCCAACATAGAAGAAAAAGGAGTTTCAGACTCAGATAGCATCATATGAGCACCTGGTTACAACTACCCAACAAATTCCTTTTGTTTAAGTAACTTGAACTGGGTTTCTGATAGCTATAACTGCAAGTGTCCTAGGATTTAGGATACGGCAATGATAATAGCAGCTAAGCTTAGCATGCACTTACTATATGCCAGGCACTCTTATAAGCGCTTTCCATATATGAACTCATTTAATCTTCACCACAATTCTGTGCAGCAGGCATTGTTATTATCGTCATTATCTCCATTTTACAAATGAGGATACTGAAGCAAAAAGCTCCCTTAAGACCACCCAGCTTTCAAGTTGAATGATGAGGAAAAAAGAAAAAAACAAGGACCACCCAGCCAACAGTAATGGAGCCAGGATTCAAACACAAGCAGTCTGGCTCCAGATTCAGTGCTCTGAATCAAGTTTGCTCAAAGAGTGACCCACAGGCTGGTGCCAGTCTACAAACTATTAGCTGTCTCTGTGGAGAAATTGAAAGTGTATGCATAGTAACCTTTCTAGCAAGTCAACATTGCTGCAACACTTTTATTTCTAAAACTATTGGTTCATAATTTATTGGAAATTTTAAAACATTCTTGTCTTTTACGATAGAATTTGAGGAGCCTTATTTAGCTTATCACATAAGCACAATGACTTAGATATAAATCATGGCCTTTCTCCAAATGCTCTTAAGTTCCTATGAATAATGTTGGTGTCACTTGGCAGTCCCAAAACATATTACTTCTTGACTCAATTCCAATGTTTCAAATAGAGTTATTTGAGATATTTTTAGTTCTCATGACTCCAGGTTAGAAAGGGATCCTAAGTTCTCAGTGGAGCTTTGGAGATGCTGACACATTATGAGTTAAAACCACAAAGCAAAAGGAGCTTGGTAATGGTTTCTTCCCAATAATACTTGCCCTAAGCAGACAGAGCAAAGGCAAAGGGAATCACAACCCCAGTCAAGGGAAAAGTCCAGAAAGCAAGTAGTAGGAAATGAACCATACCAGAGAGTAGAAAGAGGGGCCACAAATAGAGGAGAAATCTATAACAAAGCACAGAGGCAATCTGTGACCCTGCAGAACTTTCCTATGCACCCTACACTGAGAAATGCACTTCTTACCCTGTGCACCAGCATAAGCAAAGAAACGGTGCCTCAGACATAAGGTTACTTCCGCAGATCCTGAAAAATAAGTGTCTCTTGAGCAGACACCTCACAAAAAAAGTTAAGTGGACAATAACCACATTAAAAAATGCTTGACATTGTTAGTCATCACAGAAGTGCAAAACAAGATGACAACAAGATACCTACTACACACCCTGTAGAATAGCTGAAATTAAAAAGACTGACAACAGCAAATGTTAGCTAGGATGAAGAACAACCAGAACTCTCACGTATGGTTGGCAGAAGTGGAAAAAAACATTGGCAGTTTCGTATACACTTAAAATATATCTACCCTTTGACCCAGAAACTCTACTCCTACATATTTAGGAGGAGAATTTGAAAACATGTCTTCATACAGAGGCTTATACAAGGACGCTCATGGCCCCAAACTGGGAATAATCCAAATACCAGTTAGTAGTTGAGTGAGTAAACATAATATGATCTATTTTTATAATAGACTACTGCTTGGCAATAAAAATGAACAATCTATCAATACACACAACCACACGGGTGAATCTCACAGACATATGTTAGTGGAAAAAGCTGGACCACAAAAGGTTATATACTACATCACTCCATTTACATGACATTAAGACACAGGCAAGACAAATCTCAGGTAAGATATATAGGAATGGTGGCTGCCTCTTGGGATAGGGGGTGGGCAGAAGAATTACATGGGAAGGGACATGAAGGAATTTTCTGGAGAGATGGAAATGTTTTATATCACCATTGGGATATGAGTTACATAGGTGTATCAAGTAGAAGGTGTGGGGAGTGGGTAAAAGTATGGATGAAGTGAGAATGGCAGGATATTGATAATGGTTGAAGTTGGATGAAGGGTACATAAGTGTCATTATACTATTCCGCTTACTTTGTATCAATTGAATTTTTCACAAGAGAAATCTAAAAATAAATAAATACAAGTCTCTTCTAATTTCATCAGTGTCATCAGCACTTTAGGTAACATTTCTTATTGAAATATGTTTCTGGAAAAAGCTCATTCATTAAGGAACCAAATGCCACTATAAGAATAAATGCCACCAAATGGCTATTCCTGAATTTGAGGGAGAATGTATCATGATTTGGAGTGCAAGAGCGGGCTTTTCTCTTGACACCCATTGTCCACCATTGTTGCGTCTAATAACTCAAACAGCCCATGATGAGAAAAAAAAATGTTATTTGCACATAATTGTGTGTTGCTTTATTCAAGACATACAATACAACTCTACTTCAGTGAAGAGCTTCTGAATACAAGACAAAGGGTCATGAAATAACTTTTGTTAAATTTCAGCTCCTCCTTATAGCTGACTATTTTACATGTCAAATAGTGATTTTTTTTTTTTTGAGATGAAATTTCATTCTTGTCCCCCAAGCTGGGGTACAATATCACCATCTCGGCTCACTGCAACCTCCACTTCCCAGATTCAAGTGATTCTCCTGCCTCAGTCTCCTGAATAGTTAGGATTACAGGCGTGCGCCACCATGCCCAGCTAATTTTTGTATTTTTAGTGAAGACAGGGTTTCACTATGTTGGCCAGGCTGGTCTCGAACTCCTGACCTCAGGTGATCCGCCCACCTTGGCCTCCCAAAGTGCTGGGATTACAGATGTGAGCCATCGCACCTGGCCAAAATAGTGATTTTTTTAAACCAAGATATTATGTAAGATTTCAATCAAGTAAAATTAAAATTTTTCTGCATGTTACTTAGGAAATAGATAAAATTTCAAAGTCCAACAAGGGAAAGAATGGGTATATTACAGCAGATTATATTTTGTAAATGTAGTATAAACCATAGTAAAATGTTTATGCTATGTAAGTGAAAAAGAACACAAATATTTATAATTTCAACTCTTAAATATATTTACATTTGTAGAGGAAAAAAAGACTCAAGAAAATAATGAGTTTCCATTATATTGGTATATCACTGAATGGTGAGAGGAGTATTTTTGTATTTTTTTCTTATACTTTTCAAAATTTTTCAGGTTTCTATAAAATTACTTGTATAGTAGGAAAAACAAAAATAAAAATGTTACCTATAAGTGAGGTATACTTCTTGTTACAAATCAAATTCTTTCTCAGCAACAGTGAAAAAAAAATTGTCATTTTGTTTGTATCATCTGGGTTTTCTGAGGAAGAACAATGGTACCCAGGAAATTAATGCTGTAAACAGCATGCCTAGTGAGGCTCCTCTTTCTCCAACCTTTTAAAATCAGTTAAAAACACCCATATTCTTATTTAAGTATTGAGAAAAACTAGCAAAGCAAGTCAACAATAATTTTCATTCTGCTGCAAATATCCTTTATTCCAAAACCCCTCGCCATTTCCATCCCTCAAGTGATTCCAGTAATGTGCCTTCTGCCCCCTCAAGGCACTGGGGCACACAGACTGTGGTCAACAAACTAAGGCTTCTGGGTGGAATCTCAGTGCAGGCTGGAAAAGAGAACGAATTTAGTTCTTCTCCCACTGGTCTGGCCCAGTGTGAGTGATCTATGCGGCCGTTGGCATATCAAAACACTAGCTGGCCTTTCCCACCTCACTGACCAGAACTTCTAACCAGCACTAAATTAATGCATTGCTCATGTTACCTTGGAGCACACCACACAGAGGTCAGCTGGTAAGTTTGTTTAGTCACAAAATCCTTACTAAACCTTCTGTGAAGAATTGCCAATCTCACCAAGGCCTACCTCTGTGCCCCAGTAATTCTCAAGTTTGGTGAGAATCCAGCTAGCTATCCTTACTAGCTTTTTATCTAGTTGGTTGGTTGTTTTTTTAGTAGGGGCAATAGAGTAGTTTTCATTGCTATTGCTGTTCAGCAATGCAGTTAAACACACACACACACACACACACACACACACACACACACACACGATTTTATTCATACAGAGACCAGTTAGCCCACTAGGCCATTCTCCAGAACAGCAATGTGCATTATGGAAGCCACTTGCCACCAATGGCTGTCAAGCATTTAAAATGTGACCAGGCCAAATTGAGATGTGCTGTAAGTGTAAAACTCACATTAAGTGTTGAAGACCTAGTACAGAAGAAAAAATAATGTAAACTACCTCATTTATAATTTTTTAAGTTGATTGCATGCTGAAATGATAGTATTTTGAATCTCTTGACTTATTATTAAAATTAATTTTACTGGTTTCTTTTTACTTTCCTAGCGTGGCTACTAGACAATTTTAAATTACGTAGGCCCAGCACGGTGGTTCACGCCTGTAATCCCAGCACTTTGAGAGGCCAAAGCAGTGTATCACCTGAGGTCAGGAGTTTGAGACCAGCCTAGCCAACATGGCAAAACCCCATCTCTACTAAAAATACAAAAATTAGCTGGGCACAGTGGTGCAAATCTGTAGTCCCACCTACTCAAGAGGCTGAGGTGGGAGAATCGCTTGAACCCAAGAGGCAGAGGTTGCAGTGAGGTGAGATCGTGTCATTGCACTCCAGCCCGGGCAACAGAATGACAATCCATGTCAAAAAACAAACTACATATGAGGCAAACACTGTATTTCTACTGGACATCATCAGTTTAAAAAATGAATAGTGTTCATTAAATCTGTACGCACCTTGGGCTACCCACCCTGGAGCATCCTACCTAGAAATATTCATGTGAGAAATAGCTTTGTCCTAAGTGAACTAGTGTATTTTAGTGTGTCTGCCCTGATGTCTTTCACTTTGGGGTTCCTATGTGATCCTCTTCTCTGTTTTTTCTATCCTCAGAGATTTAATACATGTGGCATTCTCCTCTTCCAGCTGTTCCGGGGCTGCTCATTGTTATCCTTGTTCTGCTGTTCTCACAGGAATGACTGTGTGGCCATCTGGGCTCCCTGAGCATCTCTGTTGGA
This sequence comes from Mandrillus leucophaeus, assembly GCF_000951045.1. Lineage (NCBI taxonomy): Eukaryota > Metazoa > Chordata > Mammalia > Primates > Cercopithecidae > Mandrillus > Mandrillus leucophaeus. Next base: position 1,069,079 of record NW_012103798.1, read on the forward strand.
GCAGTCGAACTAGGAAACTAGAGGCTTCCAGAGGAATTATAGGACAACATTGCTGAGTACCCTAATGAAGGAGGCAAACGCTTATCCCTCCAGTCAGGTATTCTTAGCCAAGTTAACCCTGGTGACTTTTCAAAGATTTTTGAGAGGAGAAAAATCCTTAGCCAAAAGACACAGATAGCAAACTTGTTGGGTCTGAGATAAAGAGGCTGAATCTCCCCACCCCTAAAGAATCACACCCCTGATGCTACTTGGATAGGTAAACCACATAGTCAGGCCTTCCTCTCTGGCTAAGAGGCTAAGCACTTCTGATAACAGTGGTCTCCACTAATCCCTCACCTGCCCTACAGAAAGGCAAACCTATCCAGTGAGCAAGGTAATAATCACGGTGATACTTGCAAACACTCATGATCTAAGCTCCTGGGTCCTTGGGAGATAGATATGGAATGCAAGGGGGTCACCTCATGGCAATGCCAAAAGGAAGCCACCAATTGTTTTAAAAGCAAAATGAGGTGACTATTACTTTTGAAGAATAACATTGAAAGAGTGTTATGCTAAAAAGGACTTTCTACTATTTCACAGTTACATATGTCTTCTGCCTTCATTTCTCTTTCTGTTAGTTTTTGTGACTGCAGCTGAGACCTCTGCCTCTGAACAATGGAGTACCAATTTGCCTCTGAATCTTGTTCCAGACTCTAAGTTCTCTGTACACAGGAGCTACGTCATCTACTTTATTCACCATAGTGCCTTCTAATTGCCAGGTACCAAAAATGTACATGGCGCATACCGATAGACTGCTTACTGTTTTCTTCATCTGTATTGGTTTGTCTTCTCCTCATAACTGAATATCCTCAACTATTTCACTAGATCAAAGTGTGATGAACCAAACAGAGCACCTGTGTGGTTAATATGAAACTTAAAAGACACTTGTGCCAGGCATGGTGGCTCACGCCTGTAATTCCAGCACTTTGGAAGGCTAAGCCAGAAGGATTGCTTGAGCTCAGGAGTTCAAGACCAGCCCGGGCAACATGGTGGGACCCTGTCTCTGAAAACAATTTTTTAATCATAAAAAAATGAAAAGTAAATTTTTAAAGCCACTTGTGAACACTATATGAATGTTATATTGTGTTACAATCAACAGTCACCGAGACTTCTTGTTTTTAAGAAAGATGTCTGATGCTATTAAGGTTTCAATATAGAATTTGTTTTAGGTAAAAGAAATATTATGGGGGAGAATGCAGAAAACGTAAACTCAACTGTGAAATCACCATGTTGACTATTCCAAGACTCTCAAAATGCTCTCCCTTTCCTTCACGAAGGAAAGTTTATAGAGAATCATGGTAGACAGAACGGTGGAGACTTTTCTTTTTAAGATACATCCAGGGTTTAATTTGAGAGAGAGGAAACCAGATTTCAAAAGACAGACCCTGTTGGAAAGTCACCAATTGGCCACAGACAAAAACGTCTGTGAGGGATTGATTTTTCTCACTCCAGCTGGGACTTCTGTTGTTTTTATTTTTACATTTTCTAAGTGCACTTCTCCTGAGATAAAATCCCAAATTCTACTCCTGGATAATCGGAAAAAGAGATTTCTTTGATCTTCAGAGGTGTTTTAACTTTCAAGAAGAAAAAAAGATGGGAAAATTTCAAAATATTTAAATCTCATACATATGTAGCAAATCCCTTTTTAAACATTATTCCAAGAAACAGCAGCTAACGAAAAATGTCTTACAAGAGAAAATTTATTAGAAGTAAAATAAAAAATACTGACATATAAGACTTCGAATATATTATATGGAAAACTTTTTTAAAAGGAACGTCGTAAGACAGGTTTATTCTCTATATGAGTGTGGAATCAATCACTGGGCACATTACTGATTGTCATCATTCTTTTTTGCCTTAACTCACAAACAGTCAAAACACCCTTCATTTGTCAAAGTTTTAAAAACATATTTATCTTCTGAAAGGAAAGCCCACACACGAAAGTACAAAGGTCTGTGCATTATCAAAAGAACAGTGTCATCTTTATTGCCATGGTCTTGATGTTTAATAACTTACATCCAATCTGCACCCTCAGATCCTCTTGCATTAAAAAAATTCCAAGAAACCTCATCGTAAAGACTACTACTTCATGGTTCCCTCTATAAAACAGAGCAGCACTTTGTAGTATTATAGTACTTTTCATGCAAGAATAGAAAAACTCTTTTATGATTCCTTTGTTTTCCTCCAGATACCCATGGAGGAAGGTCAACTGTATATTCATTTTATTGCAACTCTGGTCCAGGAAAACATAAAACCAGCAGAAAAGAATGAAACTATGAGATCCTGGAGTTTAGGTCCTACTTTCTTGAGTTACTAAAACTTTTTTGTTAAATGCTCATTGAATCAACAGACAATGGATAAAGAAAATGTGATATATGTACACAATGGAATACTATTTGGTGATAAAAAGGATGAAATACTGTTATTAACAGCAACATGGATGGAACTGGAGATTCCATTATGTTAAGTGAAATAAGCCAGGCACAGAAAGACAAATATTACATGTTCTCACACATATGTGGTAACTAAAACAGTTGATCTCATGGAGATAGAGAATAGGATGACACATAACCAGAGACTGGAAAGAGAGGGTGAGTGGAAGCCAAGGAATGAAAAGAGGTTGGTTAATGAGTAACCATACTTAGTAAGAACATTTTGTATATTTCAAAGAAACTAAAAGAGAGGACTTGAAACAATACCAACACATAAAAATGGTAAATACTCAAGTTGATGGATACCCCAAATACCCTGGCTCAATCATTATACATTCCATGCATGTAACAAACACATGTGCCCCATAAATATGTAAAATATTAGGCATCAATTTTAAAAGTTCTCTTAAAGAAAGTAAATCTAAGCAAGCAACTTAAAAAAATGCTGATTGAAAATTTAAAACGTCACCTCCATTTTGACATTACTATTGGTGAAATATTTGTTATCTCCTTCATTGCCCTCCCATCTCCAGCGAAAGCACACTTCACACCCCTCACCCCTACCAAGACACTGAATTTATAAAACATGGAACTCTGAAGGTCAGAAGACAGGAACACTCAGACACTGCTGGTGGGAATGTAAATTAGTTCAGTCACTGTGGAAAGCAGTTTGGAGATTTCTCAACGAACTTAAAACAGAACTACCATTTGACCCAACAATCCTATTACTGGATATATACCCAAAGAAATATAAATCATTCTCTCATAAAGACAAATGCACATGTATGTTTGTGACAGCATTATTTACAATAGCAAAGACATGGAATCAACCTAGATGCCCACCAAAGGTGGACTTGATAAAGAAATTGTGGTACATATACACCATGGACTACTATGCAGGCATAAAAAAGAATGAAATCATGTCCTTTGCAACGACATGGATACAGCTGAAGGCTATTATCCTAAGTGAACTAATGCAGAAACAGAAAACCAAATATTACATGTTCTCACTTATAAGTGGGAGCTAAACACTGATTACACATGGACACAAAGATGGCAACAATAGACATTGGGGCCTGTTTGAGGGTGAAGGGTGGGAGGAGGACGAGGATAAAAAACTACCTATCAGGTAGTATGCTTACTACCTGGGCAACAAAATAATTTGTACACCAAACCCTAGTGACGCGCAATTTACTCATGTAACAAAACTGCACATGTACCCCCTGAACCTAAAATAAAAGTTTGAAGGAAAAGATAAAATAAAATATGGAACTCTGGATGTAAAGCATCAGTGGCTTAGTGCAACCTAAAAGGCATCAAGCAGCCTAACTGCCCAGGGCCACACACAAATGGGTTCTCCAAGTGGGATCAAGGACAAGATGTTTGCCAGGCATGGTGGTTCACACCTGTAATCCCAGCACTTTGTGAGGCCGAGGCAGGCAGATCACCCAAGGTCAGGAGTTCGAGACCAACCTGGTCAACATGGTGAAACCCCGTCTCTACTAAAAATACAAAAATTAGCCAGGCGTGGTGGTGCATGCCTGTAATCCCAGCTACTCGGGAGGCTTGGGCAAGAGAATTGCTTTAACCTGGGAGGCAGAAGTTGCAGTAAGCCAAGATTGCGCCACTGCACCCCAGCCTGGGCAAGAGAGTAAGACTCCATCTCAAAAAAAAAAAAAAAAGGACAAGATGTTACTCCAACCAAATACCCTGATAGGTGTTTTTTCTTAATATATGGAGCATTCTTGAAAATAAATTTTAAAAAGAGAAGAGGAGAAGACAGGAGAGAAAGGGGAGGGAGGGGAGAGAGGAGAGATAAAGGAAACCTTTCCCCAGATATTATCACATTTTTAGCAACCAATTAGCAGATGGAACAACAACGCATTTTCATCATGGCTAATTCTTAAAATATCAGGCTCAACTCCCCTGTGATTTAGAGCAAAATTCTTATGTCTAGAAACTAATCCTTTTCTACTTTAACTTCTCTTTTTGTAAGCTTGCCAAGAATTATTCCATAATTTGCCAAGCAAGATAATTCTATAGCCCATCTACAAGAGACTAAAAAGATGAAAAGAGAAACAAACTATATGTTTCTATAAAGAAATATACATCTTATACTTTTATTTTCTGGGTACAATTTACGAACAGCTGGTATTTCTGAGGATGAGCCATTTTGTGTTTGCAATATAAATGCTCATTGATCCTGGTGGGTATTTTTGAAGATCATATTAGTAAAATACACACACAAAAAAAATCCTTGAGTTACATTTATTCTTCAGAAAACAAACCCATATATCTCCACTTCATCCTTGCTGACCTTTCTTCCATCTGCTTCAAAACAGGTCAGGAAGGGACACCCAGCCCAATCACAAACAGGATGTTTAAAACGGGGGTTGAAAAACAGAGTCACATCTGAGTCCAGGGATTCCTCGGGCATGATAGGGCAAGTCACTGCATTTCTTTGGCCTCAATTTCTTCCTCCAAAAATGGAGACTAAAAACCCCACATGGTTTCCTTGATTTGAAGTATGAATAACTTAAACTTAATAAATTGTAAAAGACTGGGGGACAGAGGACATAGTGTGAAAAAGAAAAAATTGCAATGTGGACCATAAGCATGCTGTCAGGAGGAAGCTAGTAGTCTTCAGGTCACATTTTGAGAAACATTGTCAACAGTGACTATTTTTTCAGTTTATTCAACCTCTTTATATTTGTTTTTATTATTGCTTCCTTAAAAACAAAGTTTGTCAGTAAAAATGTCCCACACATGCAAAAAGCAAGAAAATGTTCCTACCCACCTTCTAAACATGTCAAATAAACATTTTGGATTTTCTCTGCCATGGGGCTATTTCACCCTCATATTCAGCAGACATGAGCACCAATGATGTGCCAGGCTATGTGCTAGGCGATGGAGATAAAGGTGAAAAAGCAGACTGAGGGAGCAACAGTCTAATGGGAAAAGATAAGCAAGTAAATGGGTAATTAAAACACAATTGGATAAATATAATGTATTTAAATATTTAATTTCCATATACTAACTGTTTAGCAGAGCCAAAACAAGAGTTAAGCCAGGGTTCCATCTGTTTTGAGATGGTAGAAAATTAAGACAATGTCGCTATCCCTGCTGAGACTATGACTCCTTTTCCTAGTGGGAGCCAAGAATATATAATCCACTCAGTGTCTGATTTCTCAGTTTAGGAATTCCAATCAAAAAAGCCATGGCACAGGGCAATTGCCATGTGACCAAGTAAAAGCCTAAAAGAATATCTGAGTGTCTCCTACCCTGGGTGTCCGGGGCACAGGCATCCTCTTCTCTCTGTAGTTCCTATTCTCATGCAACATGACCTTCCTACACTTGTTCTTAGAGCCTGATACCTACCAAGGATAAGGTATCCTGTAAAGTAAACTAAGGAGATAGAAACTCTTTTAATATGACAACAATGGGTGCTAGCAGAAAACTAATATTTGCAATCCAGTTACTTAAATCTTCTACTCTAAGATTATCTTCAAAGAAAATGTTTTCTATCCCTTCTCCGCATTTAGGACCCAAAGCTCCTACCTTACTCCAACTCCCACCCCTAGCAAAACATAGGATGGCAGACAACCCTCCCCTAAGGCTAGACACAAAATTAGACAGGAAGGGGGTGAGAGAAAAGGAAGAATAAAGTAGAAGAGCAGAGCGCTGAAGATCTGTAAGGCAAAGAAAAAAAAGGGGGTGAGAGTCCAAAAGTCTTCATTTTTCTTGAGATTGATCACATGATGTTTCCCAAGTATAATATTTAACACTAAAACCACAGAGGCATGGGCAAAGGTCAGAGACCAATTGGATTTTCCAATTTCCATAACTGTGAAGACTTGGAAGGAGATAGAATATAGCACTGGGATTAGGCATTTGAAATAGTGGATTAAAAGTGTTTCTAGATTATATGTGTGTACTTGACTAGCTATTATGGAGTCTTTATTATTGACTATTGTACCTCTCCCTTCCAGAATAAGGAACATTCATTGATATTTTAGCACAGAAATCAAATAGTCTTTGGCCTCTTCTTTAATCCAAGGGAATTTTGAAATAACATACTTCCTCTGAATGTGCTATTCCAGCATCCACCACAAGATCTGTTGAGGATACATTCAAACTGATATTTTCCAAATAAGAAAATCCTGAGCTTAGTTCAAGAAATATGAAGACTTTATCAAACAGAGCTCCTGGAGGTGTCTGGAGTAAATCCATCTTTGAAAGAGGGCCATTAGGGCTTTGTTAGCATGATCACTAGGCTGCTTACAAGCTGACCTATTATATCAATCCCTAGTATCCAGGTTGCCACCTTAGGAAACTATATTGCCTTGGTTTCACTCTCAAATTCTGATCAAGGACTCTCCTTGTGGAAGCTCTGAAAATGTCTATGCCCATGACAAATATCTATGGAAATCATGACTAAGGCAGGTCAAGTCTAGGTTTGTCCAACTCCTGCCTCCATATTCCTTACAAATATAAACAGGAAGCTAACATCTTCCCTGATCCTCACTGAGAGGTTTGGGTAAGAACCTCCAGTCTCCCTCCCTTCCCAACTCAGTCCTTTCTTTTCTTTGTATCTGAATAGAGGTGAAGACCTGGAGATAATCTCATCCTTCTCCATTTAGTATGGAAACCACCTCTCTCCTTGCCCTATTTCCTTCCACTTTTGTCTTCTCCATTTTTCCTCTTTCTCCCCCAGGCATACAAATTTTATGCCAGATACATAATATGCTCAATCATTAGCACTGAGGGATGACTCTGGTAGTTGATGACCATGCCTCCCTTAGCCAAGAAAGCCCTACATTCTCCACCTTACCCAAACACCAGGTACTAGTCAACAGTAGGGCAAGAACAAAATATAAGGATATAAAAGGTGCTCTGGAGTAGAGGGAAAAAAATGGTTAAAGCCGGAATTCTTTGGGTTTCAAGTAATAAAAACAACTCAATCCCACCTGATATAAGCAAACCAGGGGGAAAAAGGGTATTTTATGGGCTCATAAAACTGAAAAGTCTAGGCTGAGTGCGGTGGCTCACACCTGTAACTCCAGCACTTTGGGAGGCCAAAGGTGGATCACGAGGTCAGGAGTTCAAGACAAGCCTGGCCAAGATGGTGAAACCTTGTCTCTACTAAAAATACAAAAATTAGACAGGCACAGTGGCAGGCGCCTGTAATCCCAGCTACTCGGAAAGCTGAGGCAGGAGAATCGCTTGAACCTGGGCAGCAGAGGTTGCAGTGAGCCGAGATCGTGCCACTGCACTCCAGCCTGGGCAACAGAGTGATACTCCATCTAAAAAAACAAACAAACAAAAAAAGAAACTGAAAAGTCCATGTTCAATCTTGCCTATTGAAGGAGCTTGGATTGGTCACAATGTCTCCGGGCTCCTCCTTCTAGCAGTTCTTCCTCTTGATAAGCTCCAATTCATGACTTCATAAAAGTATTTCTAAAAAATTCAGGCTCATATCTTCAGAAACCTCAGTCCAACAACAACAACAAAAAAAAACTGCTTCCCAGTACCTCAAACAACAATGCCAAAATTGAATTTCTTTTGGCTCTCACTGGCCCACTTTCAATCACATGTCCATGGCTGAACAATGGCTGTGGCCAAGAGAATGGACTGCACAGATTGGCTCAACCTAACCCAGTTACATGCTCCACTCCCTCAGGCCCAGGGATGAAATCAGCCTCACAGGAAGCGCATGGACTGAGAATAGGAAAAGGGCACCATTGGAGTAAAACTGTGTCCCCAAGAAGGTTGTGCAAGTGCTGAATGGCAAAGTTAGTAAACATTCATTACACTTCCCCAACTCTGCAGGGATGATCAAGAAATGCTTCATAGAGGAGTAGAAGAGATTTTAGAATGAAATTGGGAAGGATGAGTAGGAGTTTGACAGGCCAAAGAAGCCTGCAGTGACAGTAAACAGGCCATTCAAAGCTGAGAGAACACCATGCAAAAATGCAGTGGACGGAAAAAAAGTCATGATTTTTTTCAAGGAAATGCAAGTAACCTGTCTATAGAGGTGCCTGTGGGAAGTTGCAATAATTGAGGACATACAAGTAGGCTTATTGTGTTGGACTTTATATGCTATACACAAGGATGTAGAATTTTATCCTGCATGGAGAGATGAGGAATACTGAGATAGATATAGTGAGCAAGCATTTGATCTCTTGAGCAGCATGGAAGATGTGTTGGATTGGAGACACAAGGGCTATGGGAATGGAGTGGAATCTCAGTCAAAAATGTATTACATAGCCTGAACCATGGGAACTGGCCATGGGGATTAAGAGGTGAGGCTAAACTTAAGAAATATCTAGGAAGTAGAACTGATGGGCCTGATGACCGACTGAACTGGAGGAGAGGGGCAGGATGCAACAGAAAGAGAAGATTTCTTGCTCAGGTTTCTGAATTAGAGGACTGTATAAAATGGAATGCAGGCTTACTTAAATACCAAATTCATAAAACCTGGCCATTCCATCACCATTAAGTCTTGAGTCTAACTTTCCAACTCAGAATTTTAATGAAAATACATGCCAGCAATCTTAGTTATCCTTCAGTATTTATAAGTCTTATGTGACTAACCATTTCATTCACAAACTCATTCTGCAGCCCCCACTGAAACTCTTCCCCTGACCACACACACACCCACATTGTATCTGTTCTATGTGGGTTATTTATGATGCAGCTGTTTTTGCAGTTGGGATCCTCATGCTGTTCTATCATAACACAAAACAAACAATTCCTTCCCACCATCTTTGCTCCTTTTGATTTCCAGCTCAGTAAAGTTGCATATTGAAAGAAAGGCCATATCATCCATTCTAGTCCATAAATAACATAGCTAAGATCATTCTTGAAGCAATGAAACTCTCAAGGTGACCTTTTTTCCTCTAAAAAGTGAATGTTTAGTCATGACAGAGTCCTTCAGAAAGCACCCTGGTATCTATTTATGTGTTGTTGTGTTTATGAATGATATCCCTGCAGGATATCCTCTTTAAGCTTTGCAGCTGTTGATAATGGGTCCCTGCCCAAGTGTGGATTTATTTTACAAACACATTTATCATCTATCAAACATATTGGCTAGCAAAGGTTTTGTATATTCCATGACTTGTAACACTCTTGCTCCTAACTATTCTGAAACTACTGAAACACACTCACATTGTTCTTGTCCTTTCTTCTAGAAAGAACTGAAAGACTGACTTTGTCTGGGAGGTAATAGGATTAAATCGCATTTATGCTGAATCCACAGTGTGTAGGGAGCACGAAGCTGTTTTCCAGATGAATCAGCTGATTCTTTGTGTTTTACAAGCTATTAGAGGCATTAATGAAAATGCAAGAAAAGCTAACCAACACTTGATGGCAAATAAAGAAAAACAAAGGAAAAAATGAGACTACATGACAGATATATCACCTTCAGGAGATAGTACTCAGCTCACTCACTCAAGAATCTAAATTAGGAGCTGTGTTTGCAGAGACATGGGCACATGCATTCCCAGAGTTCTAAGTCAAGGAGAAGGTTTGCCAGGGTGCTACATGAATCCCTGTCTTCAAGTCATTCCCACCAGGAGAGGCCAGGGAATGACACCTGGGATGCCAGACTGTTGCTGGCAGCATCTTCCCAAACCAAAGGATTCCGGTAAAACCAGATCCAGTTCCAAATTGGACAGAACTTACTTTGGCTCAGAACATCATGTCCAGAACGAAACTGCAACCAACCTGGACCGCAAGCAAGCGGGAAATGCTGCTCGGCTAACACTGCTGGCGTTCATCCTCACCTAACAACTCATTCCAGCTGGACAGGAAATCATGCGCTAGAACTTTGCTTTCACTTTTGACATTTTTCTCCTCCGGAAGCGTAAGAAGCTCTCCATTTTTCCAAAATAGATGAAAAGGATTCAAGCTTCCCATTTAAATTTCTTTTTAATTTCATTGGTCTTTCTACCCCATTTCCTGCTTCATTATATTTATCACTCCTTCCCTCATTTTTCCATTTCCTTTATCACACTCCTCTATTCTTTTTGCCTCTTTCAGTTTCTACATTTTTCCCTCATGTCTACTTATTCTCTTCTCCTAAGACCTACTTTCATTTGAGGCATTAATGTTTTTACTCCCAGAAAATTATGTCAGCCTAAAAGGTTACAACATTCCGATAGAGAAAATACCCCTCCACTAGGAAAGCAAGACTGAGAAAGCCATCAGATAAAATTCCTTAATGTCTGACCCAGCTCGTGTCACAAAATTGTGCTGATATAAACTACATAGTTTAGCACAATTAATATCAGAGTCACTCTTTCAGGTTCATATTTCTTTAACACTTTAGTCAGCAAAGTTTTGAGGACTCTCTTGTTGTAAGAGCAGAAGGTGTTAATGCATGGCAGGGCTCCATTAAGCTACCTCCATGCAACTGAGACATATCGCCAGTCTTCTGTCACCCAGGCTGGAGTGCAGTGGTGTGACTGTAGGTCACTGCAGCCTTGAACTCCTGGACTCAGGTGATCCTCCTGCCTCAGCCTCTCTAGTGGCTAGGACTACAGGCGTGTGCCATATAATAATAATTATTATTATTTTTGTAGAAACAGGGTCTCATTATGTTACCCAGGCTGGTCTCAAACTCCTGGCCTCAAGTGATCCTCCTGCTTTGGTCTCCCAAAGTGCTGGGATTACAGGCATGAGCCAGTGTTGCTGGACTCACCAAGCCTGAAACCCTCTGCCAAGCCTGAAAATCCCCACCTTAAGGGTCAATCATCAATAAAATAACAAACCAGGAATGTTTTTCCAGAGCCGTGGCAACTGATCTCTGTTTTCTCTAAACCACAAGTAACCAGTTATTTAATCAAGCTGGATAGTTGATATTTGGGGCATAGAAAAGATGAGGTGCAAGATAGGTATTATTCAAATGCTAGACAGAGAGGTGGGAGGATGTTGGACACAGCTCATTGGGTTGCAAGTGACAGAAATGCAATTTGAACTAGCAGAATTGAAGGAGAAATTTATTAGTTCACAGAAACAAGGAAGGGTTGAAGGATCAAAGTGAGAGAAAGGCAAGCATCCAGCTTTCCTTAGAAGCACTTGAAACCAGAAGCACACATCATGGTTTCATCTCTCGTTCCTGCTTCTCTCAACACAGCAGCACCACTGCAGATAAGTTTCCTCCCCATGGCAGGAAATAAAGACTGCAAGAGCTCCCCTGAGCTTTACAACCACTGGCACTTCCAGAAAGGGACTGACTCTCTTCTTTACTCTAGTTTGCAAAATTTTCAAGGCAGGACTCTGATTGCCCCAGACTTAATGCCAACTCTAAGCTAATCAGCTGTGGCCATGGAGGTCACTGTACATGTACATAAAAGATCATGGCAACTTTCACCGGAACCGCATTGTAAGAGTAAAGGTAGGAGAAGCTCTCAAAAAATTTAGTGGGGTAGTGTGGGTTGGGGTGCTAGTCTCAGACAAGAGGCTATATTGAACAACCGAAACGCTGAGTGCCCACTGTACAGAGACCTTGAATAATGGGGACAGCAACAGAAAAGACACTGACCACAGAGACCAGGCCAGGGAAGGTCTTGGGGGACTGATAACCCAATGTCAGAGGTGAGGGTGCGGAGAGAGCAAGCTGTGACTTCATTGCAATTTTCCGTAGCACTATTCCTATCCTTGGCTTCCCGGCCCCAGAGGTTACTAGACCTGACAACAGCAGACATACAGAGTCCTGGACTTGCCAAGTCACAAAGTTCAAATATTTAAGTAAAATCACTTTTCCTAAGTGTCTTAGATATCCTCAACCAAGCAAGATTTAAAAATATTATACCACGGTAGACTCAGATTCATGCAGTGACCCCTGAAGGAGCAGCACCTCCATCTCTAAGAGGACACCAAAATACTGGGGCTATTGGACCAATGTCTTTCTTAAAAGGGGAGCTAAACCACAGACATGCCAGAAACTTTAAAAACACTGCTTGCCTTCTAACCACCTTGTTTTTACGGAAATTAAAACTGAAGTCACGTCCATAATTCTAGGGAATGTTTTTGGTAGCATAATAGTTGCAAGAGAGGAGGCACTATTGGGAGGATAAAATGGAGAATACATGTAAAAGAACTTTTCACAAATATGAGAATTTCTATATTGCATTTTGTTAAGCATTTGGGTCTACTCTCCTAGACCACTGTTCTTTGAAAGTGCTGTCTACCTGCCTTGCAGGAGTTAATGCTGAAGATGACATTAAGTTCCCCTCTGTGGCAGGGTGGGTAAGACGTTTGTCAGGTTTATTTCTATGAGGAATTACGCTTGAGGTTATCACACAGTCAAATAAACCTTTTTTCATATGGTATACATGGAAAGGGGTCCAGAGGACTAGCGGGGCCCTGTTTTTTATTGAACAAAGTGATTTTGTTCTGAGGTTAAGTTCGTATGACCCACAGTACAGGCTGGTATGCAAAGAGTCATGCATTCATTTAAACAATAATAAATTGTGGTTCAGAATGTGGGGGGAAAGCTGTTCCCTCGTGGACATTAAAAACCATACAATTTCACTGCTGTGATTTCAAAATAAACCTTGTGCTTGTTAAGTTTTGGATTTGCAGCAAATACTAGGAACTTTTAAAAATGGATATTTAATCCAGGACAGTAAGTTATGATGCTTATAAAACAACTCTTATAACTCCAAATGGTTAGGTAAATAAGTAGAACATAAATCATTATAAATAGCCAATAAAATTCAGAACTTAACAGTCAAATAATAAGGTTTTAGGTCATAAAATCTGGCAAACATAATATGGTGACCCGAGCCTATGTTATCCAGGACTCAGGGCCCTTTTAGTGGGATAAATTAGGAAAGAGCTCATCCCTGCAAATCCAT